>NC_056743.1:1603409434-1603581934 GCF_019279795.1 Protopterus annectens | reverse complement strand
AAAGAAGCTGAAAAGTAAGGTGTACAAAACAGTGGTGCGACTAGTACTACTGTACAGTACAGAAACCTGGGCAGTAAAGGCAGAGCCAATGATGAAGCTAGAGATGATGGAAATGAAGTGCCTGAGATGGCTGGTAGGATGTACAATGTGGGGCAGAAGAAGAAATGAGGACAAAAAAGCAGAAGCCAAAGTAACTTCAGTGATAACAGATTATGGTGGTTTGGATACATGTGCAGAAAAGCTGAAGACAATCTGGTAAAGAAGATTTGGGGCAGTCTGAAAGAAGATAAGAGGAAACAAGGGCATCCAGCAAAGAGGAAGATGGATTGTATGAGAGAAGATTTGTGACAGGTAGGTCTGAATGTTGCAGAAGGTAGGAGAGTGGCACTGAATTAAGAGAGATGGCAACAGTTAACATGACACCCCAACCCCATGTAGAAAATGTGAAAAAGTGTGTGTGTGTGTGTGTGTGTGTGGGGGGGGTAATGATGATGATGAAAAAAGTACAGTACTTCAAATGTGTACTTTTGAACTATACTCATATATATATATATATATATATATATATATATATATATATATATATATATATATATATATATATATATATATACACACACACATATATATAAATGCAGATATGTATATATGTAGATATGTATGTATGTATGTTTGTATATGTGTAGAGGGTTATGACTGGGTCTCCAGTTGTAACAATCTTTTTATGTGTTGGTTAACATGGATGTCAAGAAATTCACCTCAGGTCTCTAGGTTGTTCATTTGCAAAATATAACAGCTTAAAACTGCCATAGGAATGTTAGGTTAGACATCTTAAAGATTCTCACAGATCTTTAAGTACCTAGGTACTTATGAACCTATGAATCATCTTTCATAATACTGAAACTTTTATTCCATTGTATTATATACTTCATAACAGATATATATGTTTATTATATTTTTTGCCATTTATCAAATACTGCTTTATCAACAGAATAGCCACTAAGTAAACAACATTCACCTGATTTGTAAAGAGCCTAGACTTTAGTTAAACATACAAATAAATATACAGGAAAAGTATATCTGAAAAACCTTAACTGAACCGATAGACAGGAGGCACAACTGATATTTGACAGACATCTGCAGAGTGCATTAGTATTTCTACGTTACCAGAAATCTGTAGTGAGCTTTACCTCAGCAAGCAACATCAGATACTTTCAGCTTCTAGACCAACATGTAAGGTTAAGCTGCCTCTCATTCATTTTAATAACTAAATTTTGTTTACAGTGATTAACATGGGATATATTAGAAATGACATTTTGTTAAAGTGTCAAAAAAGCAAAGTATGGAAATTCTTAAAGCCATTAAAGTAGCTTGATAGGTTAAAGTCACCTTACAACAATTAGCTATGTTAAACACCATTAAATAAAATAATAAAATGGCTGATGTAATTCATGAATAATATAGTCAAACAGTTTTAAACAGTAACATGAAATACATTAATTATTACTTTACAAGTATAAAATATGCTTATTCAAGGGGAGTTTACCCCTGTCACTCCATAATATGGGGCACACACTACTGCAGAAATACTTAGAAATAAGTATGCTTTTAGTTATATTTCACGTACTACTATAAATATATAGATATACTCTACATTATATTCACTATTACACAGTTGCAATTAATCATGCTATTTACATTTTGGTTTCTACATTTCAACATTCTCTTTTGGCTGTTCCCTTTTAGTTAATAACCAGGAAAAAATAACATGTCCTAACATACAGGGGATTGGGAGAGTGGCCTAATGGTTATGGTATTTGCCTTACAAACACAAGGTGCAGGGTTTGAGTCTTAAAAGGGATAATTGACTAGGCTCAAAATGGCTCACAAGGACAGTTAATTTAGTACTATTCTATGAACCTACAGTACCAGCCTTTTTACATCGCCTGCTTATCATACATCTTTTTTTCTGGAATTTTTGTTAAGATGTATCTGAAGTTTATTTATTTATTTTAAACCTAGGTTCCATGGTTGGACTGAGGCTTATTTTCAGTGGAAGAGAGGAGGTAACTGATTAGTAATGTGACTTTCCCAGAGTCATACAGCAGCAAGCAAACTCATTACTATCATATGTGTAGCTTTACTTCTGTGGGCTAAACTGTTAGATTTGTGGAAATACACCTGCTATCACACTCAAATTCAATTATTAGTTTACACGTTTTGAGGAAACATAGCCCTGTAATCTCACTATTAAATAATTATTTAATATTTCTGCTTCACACTTTAGTTATGCTAATTCCAATCAAGTACCAAAACAAATGTCGCTTTAGCTTCTGACTAAAACATGTTTACAAATCCAAAGAGTTTAAATAGTTGCATTGTTTCTAACATCAAAAGTCACAAAAACAAAGCAAATATTTGGAAGTAATTTCATGGTGCAATTCATGATATTGATTGCAATTCTTGTGTAAGCCAAAGGTTTGTTTGCAGAACTACAGTCATAAGACTTTTGAACACCTGCTTTCTAAGTTAGTAATGAAGTGGTTCCATTACCAAAGATATGCTTAAAATTTGATCAAAATGTTGCACTTTGTTTACCTACACTTTTCTTTTTTTAACTTTGTCCGAACGTCATGTTGCCTTGCTCTAGCTTATATCACCTTTCACATTTACTGCTGACTGAAACACAGTACACACACATGCTCACATACACACATGCACACACACACACACACACACACACACACACACACACACACAGAGAGCGCACAGAACACACAGCGCACACACAGAGCACACACAGCACACACAGAGCACACAGCACACACACAGAGCACACACAGCACACACAGACACACACACACACACACACACACACACACACACACACACACACACACACACACACACACACACACACACACACACACACACACACACACACAGCACACACACTCACACAAACACACATGCACACACACTCATACAAACACACACACACACACACACACACACACACACACACACACACACACACACACACACACACACACACACACACACACACACACACTCTACTGTTTATTATTGAATATTATATATGCGTATAGCTTGTGCACTGTGAAATATGTTGAAATTAAATAACTACCAGTCTTGTTAATGAAGTGGTCATCCTGTCTTCTTACACCTTGTACTGACCTGCTATCCAAGGTCATGACAATATACTCTGAATGTAGTGAAAATCATTTAAAGTTAAAAGTTTTGCCCTCAAAGTTGATAAAGAAGTCAGTGTAACAGCACAGTGTTGACTTAATATGTGCTTGTATAGTCTCCTTGAATAGATTGCCTTCATTTGTACCTCCTCCAGGTCTACATCATCAGCCAACTTCATGTTCTTGGTGTGGATCTGCAAGATCTCCAGCCGTCCCGTAGCATCAGGAATTCCAATATCAATTTCTCTGTCAAACCGACCTGAGGAAGAAAAGTAATTGTTTCATTAGCATCAAATGTCTAACATAAATGTCCCTTTAGTTAATCAAAATGATCAACAACAAAGATCAGCCCTTGCAGAATAAATGACAGTAGACATAGTTAAGACATAACTATAAAGACATCAAGTAGTTAGCATGGTCAGGGATCCTCCTTAAATGCTGGGGCACTGGGTTGTGAAAATCATTTCCAACATTTAATCAAATCTATGCGTACCTTAAGGACCGATGTTTGTCATGCAAACTTTTCAAGGCTTGTATAGCCAAAAATTTGGTTCCTAGAAGTTTGAGGGTTTGTTTACAACCCTTGGTGGCTAAAATTGATGCGGAATTAATGGAGGAATGGGCCAAAACTCAACAAAAGGCCTCCATGGGTTTTGTTAAGGTATTACTGGATTATTATGAAAGGACAATTGTGTCTGAAATGGTAGAACTTGTGAAGTTGTGTGAAACAGCTCAATAATTTCAGGGGGAACTGGTATATCAAACATGTATTGCTAAATTATCCAAGGACCTGATGAATCTTGAACAATACCTGAAAGCAAAAAAGGTTAAAAAATACCAAAGGGACATCACAGATTATGAGAGGGGAACCCAGTTTTCTAAGGTAAATAAACAGGTTAGGATTAATGAAACCACCAGAATGGGAGGTAAACATAAAAGACACAGATGCATTTTAAAGCAGTCAAGTTCCTTTAGCTCCAATAATGAAACATCAGGGGATGAAACATCATCCAACACTGATCTTGATATACAGCACCAGGGGGACTCACCCCTATCTAAGAGGGCCCACCCTTTAGATCAAGGCAGGTTGGGGGGGTAGAAAACATAGGTAAAACAAGCCAGATGGAGACACTAATGGAACTTATGTCCCGGACATAACTATGTTGAGCAATGTTTTAAATATTTCCAATGTACAGTTGACAGATGTTGAAATAAAGGTACTAAACAAAGGACTAAATTTTATACCTGTTTTTTTGTGCCGGAAGATCAGTTGGCACAAGATGTGATGGCATTCTGCAGGTTGCTAAACTTAAGAAGTTTCTTTAAGGATTAAGATGGTGATGGCAAGCAGGAAGGATTTTTGTATCACAAATCTAAGTTTAATCCTTCCATGCACCCTTATGTACATATGTTTCAGACATCAGTTCTTAAGGACCTGCATTACAACTACAAGGAAACCATACAAAACCCAATAATCTCTCAAAGATGGAACAAAAGGCTCTAATGGGTTTGGGTAACAACAAAGACCTGGTTATATTGGCTGAGGACAAGGCAGGAGCAGTGGTGGTCATGAATTGGGAACAATACAACAATGAGGCTCTGAAGCAGTTGGGAGATGTGAGGTATTATATGAAGATGCCTTTGGATCCCTCCTACAAATTTAGGGGAGAAATTAATTTTTTTCTGAATGGAGGCTATGGAAGAAGGCATTATTTCTGAACAAGAATATAAACATTTAATTATACAAGACCCCTCTAGCCAATACATTTATTTTCTCCCAAAAATTCATAAGGATGCACAGCATCCTCCTGGAAGACCCATTGTTTCAGGAAGGGGATCAATTACTGAACCCCTATTGCAATATTTAACTTTAAAGTTTAAGCCCCTATTACAGTGGGTAAGATCTAGACTTTGTGACACCACTGAATTCCTCCAGATTATTGCCGACAACCAATTAGAACCGGGCTGATTATTATGTACCTTGGATGTATCCACCCTTTATACAAATATACCTCACTGGGCGGGTTTGGAGGCCCTTGATTATTGGCTTAGGAAGTCTGAACTATATAGACCGGGTATGAATATGTTTATTATAAGGCTCGCTGAATATATCCTGACCAAGAATGTTTTCTTTTATGGGGACCAGTGTTTCTGGCAAATAAAGGATCGGCAATGGGGGCATCATTTGCCCCCATCTAAGCAGATTTATTCATGGCATATGTGGAGGAATTTATTATATATGACCCTCTTCATAACATATATATATATATATATATATATATATATATATATATATATATATATATATAAATGAAATTGATATCTGGAGAAGATTTTTGGACGATTGCTGGATGGTATGGAGAAGTGATGAGTTGTATTTGAGGGAGTTTATTAACTACCTGAATGAAAATAAATGAGGCTTGGAGTTCACAGCCACTTTTCACTCACAGCACATCACTTTTTTGGATGGACTGGTTAGTAGGAATGCTGACCACACCTTAGCTACCCAGGTATATAATAAATATCCTCAGTAAAGCTCCCTTCTCCATGCCTCCAGCTTTTACCCTCCACACATATGCAAGACTATACCTAGATCCCAATATCTACGGATGAAGAGGATATGCTCTGAGCCCGAGGACTTTATACGTTATAGGGATGACCTCACCATCAGATTCCGCAATAGAAGATATCCTATGGGCCGTGTCTTAAGTGCAAGCAATTGGGCATCAAAAATGGATAGACAGGATACGTTATGTATAAAGCTAAACCAACTAATAAGAGACCCAATCTTCTGCTCTTGACTACTTATGGCCTTAATACAGACATCTTATTAAATATAGTTCAGAGACACTGGAACATCTTGAGGGCAGATGATTTTTTAGCATCTATATTAAAAGAGAGATGTCAGTTCTCCTTCAGGAGAGGTAGGAATATGAGTTCCCATTTGAGCCATTATAAACACAGTCACCAGCCAAATAGGGATGGGGCCCAGAGGACCATGATTGGGGATCTATTGACTGGATGTGTGCCATGTGGGCATTGCACACATTATAAGTCGGTCAGCAAAACAAAGGAATTTACAAGTATTAATACCGGACAGGTTTATGATATAACTTTTTTTGCCAATTGTGGGTCAGATTGGCTCATATATTTAGCAACCTGCACATGCCATGCTTTTTACATGGGACAGACATCCAGACCCCTGCATATACATATTTCAGAACATCTAAGTGGTATTAGGAATAGGAAATCCACAAGTGCCCTATACAAACATACCATTAATCATCCCAATGCTATCTTTAGATTCACTATTATTGATAAAATATTAGGAAATAGGACAAATAAAGGAGGTTGGCATAGTCTTTTGGACTCTAAAGAAAATAAGTGGATTATAAAATTAGGTGCTTTGTTCTCACCTGGATTAAATGAATATTTATAATTGACTAACCAATGACATGGCTTATCAGGTATTTAAGCACGGAGCTTTATGGTCTAAATTAAACACTGAGGAAGGCTGTCAAACTTTGTTAAGCCGAAACCGGTTTGTTTGCTTATGTACTATTTTATAACAAATAATTTTCACAGCTCATCACAGTCTGCTGGCTCTTCATTCGGATGTGTTGGACTTTGGTTTTGAGCAGTGCAGTTGCCTTACGTGCAGGATTTCCTTTGGTTTCACTTTGTTTTCCCTTCTGACCTGTTTAATCTCCACAATTATGTCACAAAGGCTCTTTATCTTCACCTTTGTCACCCTGTCTCCCATAATGATCCCTGTCCTTCATCCAGGTTTTCTTTATTTCATTCTCTGTTGTACTCCCTGAACATTTTTCATACTGTTTCTAGATTTCTGTACCAGAAATTTGAGTCTATACCAAATAACTGCATGGTACACTTTCAGCTCCAGGAAGTAGGGTGATAGAGTAGTGACTTTGACCTGGCCACCCTCTATTTGAGTAGTGGCCCAGACACTGTAGGAGAGTGTTAAGAAGAAAGGGAATTAAGAGACATTGTTTGACTTTAATACAGGGAAGCTTGGTGAGTATGTTAGGTGTAATTCCTATAATAAATATCTTGTGGAGTTCTGGGACCTAGCAGAAGCCAGCCACTAAAGATGGGAGAGTAGGGCTGTTTGAGACGTTGCTTCATCTGCATAGGGAGAGAAAGATGAAATGCTGCACCTTTTGTGCCCCCCTCATCAATGCATCGGGGATGTTAGAAAAAAAGAAATTCCTCTGATAGGTGTCTGGATTATAACTACACTACAATCAACTTGCTATGAAATGAACAGACAGAGTAGCAGCGTAACAAAGATAAATCAGATGATCAGCAGGTACAGAGCTCAAAAAATAGGAAAAATATATTGTACCACACTCAAAATTACTTTAAAAGAAAAATGGCACACTTGTATTTATGAAGGTATGTATGGATCTAGATTAATGATTGGCAGTTGATTTATGCTACAGGTTTATTTATTACAGCTGATAACCTGGGTTGTGGAATTATCCCAAAATGACCCATTTTTGCCACAGTTTGATCATCAGACATAAAATGCCCACAACCAGTGATGCATATACTTCTTTGGAAAGAATTAAAACAATTCTAGAATACATGCATTACATACATATATGCCTACAAAAACTGAAAACAGGTACATAATTTCAGAATGAATAAGCTGACCAAGTACAGGATAAAATAACTGCAACATCCTTTCATAGTTCTAAAATACATTGATGGCTGTACTGAGTCTAGAAGTGTACAGATCTGGTTTGAGTAGACTGACAAAGTAAAGACAGTTTGCAATCATGTGACATATAACTAAGAGTTGGGTATAACTAGATGTTTATGCAAGCGGATAACAGAATTTAAGTAAGAGCAGATTGTTTGAAGCGGGGACACATGGCCCTTTCTTTTTTTACAAGTATTCCAACAGTTTTTGCCTGGATTATGCATATGAGTGGCTTTTCAAATGTTATTAAAAAATGTGCCCTGTAATTTACAGATTAGAAGAGAAAATATGTTGTCAATTATAGTTATTCGCGGGTCTTAGTAGCATGTCAGCATTGTTTTACATGTAGCTGGTATGATGCATTTATTTGCATAAATGTAAATTTTAAACAGAACATTATATGGCAGTGCAATGACAGTAATGTGTTGGTAGGAGTTTCAGATTACCTTTCTACCTAATGGTGAATAAATGACTTGCAGTTTTCTTTCTGGATATGTTACTGTTTCATAAGTTCATAGGTTCATAGGTTGGTACTAGGCTATCAGCCCTAGGGTTTATAAGCCTAGCCATAACAATTCCCTGGCTATTTCTTCCCACACTATTTACTTCCCTTAAGCAAGAAATATTGTTCATTACTTTAAGTCTGCCAATTAGTACATTTATGAAGTTACACATTTGCACTATAAGTACCCTTGGTCATTGGTGATGGTATAAAAAGTTTCAAACCCCCTGCTAACACAGTTACAAAAATGCTTTGTACAGCCACTTAAACAACTGTATAAACCCGGCTGTACCTGACCGGATCAAAACCAAGTCCTCCCAAAAAAACAAGCCAGCCCTGGCGGACCTCTAAATCGGTTGCATAAAAAAAGGAAGACACTATTATCTAAGAACAAGAGGGGAATTACCCAGCAGAGGTTCCCATTTTATTATTTTATTGTTTTGGTGTATAGCTGAGTTGTTATGGTACTTAGCAGAGGAAGAATATCCTCCACAGCTTGAACAAGCAAATCAGATACCTTGTTATGTCCTCTAAAGCTAGTTACGAGGCTAAATTAGCATCCCTAGCTAAGGATATTCATAAGGCATTATTTAGCTTAGTCTGAAATCTAAAAGGGAATGCCCAGCTATGTGCTAAACTTATAGTGGATGGTACCACTCATACTGAACCTGAGGAAACTGCCAATCTGCTAGCTGACAAAACTTCACCCCCCTGTCCCCACCTTCCATACCACAAGGCATACTTGACACCAGTCTTCTACTAGTATCTCCAAAAAGCAGGTCATATCCACCCTCTCCAAGGCCAAAAAATACATTCTCTATGGGATCAGATAACATCCCAGGCTGCTTACTAAACAATCTAAAACAAGACCTAACAGAACTACTTGGAACTCTCTTTAACCAAAGCCTGAGCTCTAGCTTTGTTTCAGCAGAGTGCAGAACTGCAGCAGTAATCCCATTGCACAAAGGAGGTCCATCAACAAACCTTGGGAACAATAGACCCATAAGTGTAACCAGCCTTATCTGCAAGGTCATGGAAAGAATCATCATGGACCTTATCAACAAGACTATAAGCGACCTTTAAACGCTTGACCCAATCCAGTTTGGCTTTGTTAAAGGTAGATCTTGCTTATTAAACCTGGTGGACGTCTTTGAGAATGATACCAAAGCCCTGGATAATGGCGCAACAGTACATACTGCCTGTCTTCACTTGGCCAAGGCTTTTGACACAATCTCCCACTAAGATATCATTGAGAAACTCTCCCAGCTGGGTATTAACCCATATATCACTAGATAAATAGCCAACTGGCTCACTGACAAAATGCATACTGTCAAAGTCGGGAAGTCCATCTCTACCAGTAGACCAGTTACCAGTGGTGTACCAAAAGGATCCATGCTGAGCTCTCTACTGTTTGTAATCTAGTTCTTGGAAGTCCAGGCAAAAGTAGATGGCCTGTGGCTTACCAAGTTTGCTGATGATTCCAAACTTGGCACAATCATTGAGTCTCCCAATGATGTTAGCATATTACAAAAGCGGCTAGCATATTACAAAAGCGGCTAACACAGACAAGTGATTGCTGCCAAAGCCATGGACTAAAACTAAACTAAACGCAAAAAAGTGCATTATTATCCCCTTTTCTAAAGAGGAAGTTCCTGCAAATTACAATACTGATAGCAACCCCCAAGCTCAAACCTAATGGTGCGTGATTTGGGAATACATGTTGATAGCAACCTGAACTTTGACCACTGTGTGTCTACAATGGTAAGGAAAGCCTTCTATGTAGTGCATCTCATAAGTAAGGGCATCACATCCAGGACTAGGGATGTTATAACATCTTTCTACTTGACCTGTATCAGACCACTAATAGAGTTCAATTTTCCCTTTTGCATTTACCACCCGACACCTGCAACAGCTGGAGAAACCACATAGGTTTCTTACCAAGAAAATTCAGGTTCACCAAAACATGACCTACATGGAATGACTGAAAGCCCTGTCACTGTACTGTGTATCCTTCACTCTGTTGAGAAGCGACTTGTGCCTGGCCTACAGAGCAGTCTCTGACCCTGCCCTAATGGAAATGCTGCACATCTGCAAATCAAATGGGACAAGAGTCACTTGCTCCAGGGATCTCAACCTATCCTGTGACATTAGCAGAACATGCTGGAGAGTAGATATATCTCCCAGAGATTACTGCTCCTCTGGAATAAATTCCCAATTCAGGTAAAGCAGAGCTCCTCAATGACCCTATTTAAGTACAACTTAGACAATTGGATGGGAGACCATAAATTCACCCTGCGGGTAGCACCTATGTCCCTCATGGGCAGGGCAGTCGGTGCTGATCATAAACTCGCACAGGAAATAAAGACCATTTAACCACTGTCAGTTAGTGAATGTGGATATAACATGGTCAGGCTAGTAAAGGCCCTAGGGCCATTAGTCTAGTAACCTCCTATGAACCTATGAACCAATGATTATTCACTGGGACCACTGGCCTTCTTAAATTACGTTTATTATTTAACCTGTTGCTGCCTTATATACTGTTATCAGTAAACTAACCATGGCACTTTCCTCAGATGTAATTTAATATATCAGTTTAGTAATTTGTTGGTGTTGTGACCTTCACCAGTGACTAATTTATAGTTTAATTCTAATTTCAATTCAAGTCTTTATTAATGCCACTAGTGAGTCTTATAATGAAGATTTCAACTACAATTGGGATTTTATTAAAGCTGTATATCAGTCTCAGTGGCTAGAAGTGAGTGGTTATGCCTCTTAGCTCTTTCCTATGGTGGGACTCAAGCTTACTATACAGTAGTGTTTCAAAGGTTTATATGCCCGCTTCCTGGAAATAGATGTATGATGATGATGATGATTGCAGCTCCTTGTTTATGTGCATGCTTCCATTCTAAACTAATTTAACAGTTTAATAAGTTATTTTACTCTAACAAGTACACTTATAGACTGTAGATGAGAATTATTCACTCATCCTGTAAGAAGCAGTAGAGAAACATGGGGAACATGATGAAATTTATGATAACTACTAGCTGTTTTGAGCTTTTTCCTCTTTATTATGCCTATTTATTATTTGTTGTTTGTCACTGTTGTAGTTTGAAGTTGCTCAGCACTCTTGGTGAAGCAGATTATATATAAGTTATATTCTTTGGAGTTTTTTGGGGAAAACAGCATTTCTTAAGAGGTTTTTTTTTGAAAATAGTGTTTCTTTGGAGTTTATACAAATCATCTGTTGGGGGGGTCAGATTCTCCATTGGGGTCACTGGAGCATTTAAGGGATTCTGTATACTAATAAACTATTCAATGGTTTTTTATTTGTATTTTATTTATTTATTTATTTTTAGTTGACTGGGTTAGTAGCACTAGGTCAGTGGCCTCTTTTAAAGGGGACAACCTAAGATGCTAAGTCATACTGACTAAGAGAAATCTGGACATGGATCTTGGGAAATTACTGTACTCTTTTTTTTTAGATGGCATTAGAGGACTGCTGCTTTTGAGAAGGGAAGTGATGGTCGCATGTTGCAGGGTTTATGCTGTAAGAGAAAACAGTAAAGAAGTGGCTGTTAGTGTAGAATTAGCTGTGCTGGAAGGAGAAAAGTCTTCTCAGCAGGTTGGGATTAAAGAGGCTGAAGGAGGGATGTATGACACTCTGCTGTTGAGGTTCTTTTCTGAAAGAGAGACATTTGATGCTGAAGCCTTATCCGGCGGAGAAATGGTGAAAAAATGTGCTATGGGAATGACCCTACAGTATTCTCCAGCATTTACTCTTGGTATGGGAATGACACTACATTATCCCTCAGCATTTATTGTTGGCATGGGAATGACCATACAGTATCTCCAGCATTTATTGTCAGTATGGGAATGACCCTGGAGTATCTCCAGCATTTATTGTCAGCATGGGAATGACCCTACAGTATCTCCAGCATTTATTGTCAGTATGGGAATGACCCTACAATATTACCCAGCATTTATTCTTGGTATGGGAATGACCCTACAGTATCTTCAGCATTTATTGTTGGTATGGGAATGACCCTACAGTATCTTCAGCATTTATTGTTGGTATGGGAATGACCCTACAATATTCCCCAACATTTATTGTTGGTATGGGAAAGGCACTACAGTATCTCCAGCATTTATTGTTGGCATGAAAATGACCCTACAGTATTCTCTAGCATTTATTGTTGGTATTGTAATGGCCCTACAGTATTCCCCAGCATTTATTGTTGGTATGGAATGACCCTATAGTATTCTCTAGTATTTTTTGTTGGCATGGAATGACCCTACATTATTCCTCAGCATTTATTGTTGGTATGGTAATGACCTTACCATATTCTCCAGCATTTATTGTTGGTATGTCAATGACCCTACAGTATTCCTCAGCATTTATTGTTGGTATATGAATGACCCTTCAGTATTCTCTAGCATATATTGTTGGCATGGTAATGACCCTACACCATCTTCAGCATTTATTGTTGGTATGGTAATTACCCTACAGTATTCCCCAGAATTTATTGTTGGTATGGTAATGACCCTACAGTATTTATCAGTATTTATTGTTGGTATAGTAATGACCTTACAGTATTCCTTAGTATTTACTGTTGGTAGGTTAATGACCGTACAGTATCTTCAGCATTATTGTTGGTATGCAAATGACCCTTCAGTATTCTCTAGCATATATTGTTGGCATGGTAATAACCCTACAGTATCTTCAGCATTTATTTTTGGCATAGTAATGACATTACAGTACTCCTCAGTATTTATTGTTTGTATAGTAATGACCTTACAGTATTCCTCAGTATTGGTATAGTAATTACCTTACAGTATTCCTCAGTATTTACTATTGGTATAGTAATGACCTTACAGTATTCCTCAGTATTTATTGTTGGTAGATTAATGACCGTACAGTATCTTGAGCATTATTGTTGGTATGGGAATGTCCCTTCAGTATTCTCTAGCATATATTGTTGATATTGTAATGACCCTGCCGTATCTTCACCGTTTATTGTTGGTATGGTAATGACCTTACAGTATTCCTCAGTATTTATTGTTGGTATAATAATGACCTTACAGTATTCCTCAGTATGTATTGTTGATATAGTAATGACTATACAGTAGTCCTCAGTATTTATTGTTGGTATAGTAATGACCTTACAATATTCCTCAGTATTTATTGTTGGTATAGTAATGACCTTATGGTATTCCTCAGTATTTATTGTTGGTATAGTAATGACTTTACAGTATTCCACAGTATTTATTGTTGGTATAGTAATGACCTTACAGTATTCCTCAGTATTTATTATTGGTATAGTAATGACCTTACAGTATTCCTCAGTATTTATTGTTGGTATAGTAATGACCTTACTGTATTCCTCAGTATTTATTGTTGGTAGGTTAATGACCATACAGTATCTTCAGCATTATTGTTGGTATGGGAATGACCCTTCAGTATTCTCTAGCATATATTGTTGGTATGGTAATAACCCTACAGTATCTTCAGCATTTATTGTTGGCATGGTAATGACATTACAGTATTCCTCAGTATTTATTGCTTGTATAGTAATGACCTTACAGTATTCCTCAGTATTTATTGTTGGTATAGTAATGACCTTACAGTATTCCTCACTATTTACTATTGGTATAGTAATGACCTTACAGTATTCCTCAGTATTTATTGTTGGTAGATTAATGACCGTACAGTATCTCAAGTATTATTGTTGGTATGGGAATGACCGTTCAGTATTCTCTAGCATATATTGTTGGTATGGTAATGACCCTGCAGTATCTTCACCATTTATTGTTGGTATGGTAATGACCTTACAGTATTCCTCAGTATTTATTGTTGGTATAGTAATGACCTTACAGTATTCCTCAGTATGTATTGTTGGTATAGTAATGACTATACAGTATTCCTCAGTATTTATTGTTGGTATAGTAATGACCTTACAGTATTCCTCAGTATTTATTGT
This sequence comes from Protopterus annectens, assembly GCF_019279795.1. Lineage (NCBI taxonomy): Eukaryota > Metazoa > Chordata > Ceratodontiformes > Protopteridae > Protopterus > Protopterus annectens. The sequence continues at coordinate 1,603,567,516 of NC_056743.1, read as the reverse complement.
TGGTATAGTAATGACCTTACTGTATTCCTCAGTATTTATTGTTGGTAGGTTAATGATCCTACAGTATCTCCAGCATTATTGTCGGTATGGGAATGACCCTTCAGTATTTCCTAGCATTTATTCTTGGTATAGGATTGAAGCTACAGTATGCTTCAGCATTTATAGGTTCAGAGGTTCATAGGTTCATAGGTAGGAACTGTTATCTGCCCAAGGGCCTACGTAAGCCTAGCCAACAAGGTTCCCTGGTTTAAGCCACACAAGAAAGTTATTTTCCTGTGCCAGTGTCGAGCAGAGACACAGAAGTGATCCCCGGGGTGTATTTCCTATTTCCCATCCACTCATCAGGATTTTTCTTAAAGAGTTCTAATGAAGAACTTTGCTTGACATAGATGGGTAGCCTGTTCCAGACTATAGGAAGTATCTGGGACAGGAATCTATCCCTCCAGCATGTCCTGTTTATTGTAGTGACAAGGTTTAGGTCCCTAGAGCGTGTAGCTTGGAGGAATTGGGATTTCTTTAGGTATAGCATGTGCAACAGCTCTGGGTTTGACATAGCTTTATATGTTCGGCAGAGATCACCTCGGAGTAGGCGATATGCTACAGAGTAAAGCTGGATTTTTTTGAGGCGGTCAGTGTAGGGCATTTGTTTGAGGCCAGTAATCCTCTTTGTGAGGTACTTCTGTGGCCTTTCCAGCTGCTGCAGATGTCTTGTGAGGTACATTCCAAAAGGGGAGTTGTACTCTATAATGGGTCTAATGAGTGATGAGTAGAGGGGAACAATGACCTCTTTTTTCCTGGATGAGAACCCTTTTATGTTGGGATATATCCTGCAGTAGGAAGCAGAAGCTGTTGCAGTAAACAGCACACGTTTAACACTTGTAAATGAGGCCACAAGTGCTTGGGAGAGGCAGAAGCAGAGTGATGACAGGGCTGAATTTGAAGCAGCAGACTGAACTGTTGGCAGAGAAGAAGCCACTTACACAAAACTTGGAAAAAAATATACTGTTTTGAATAAATACTTTCTCAGGTATAAACTTATTGAACCTTTGAGATTTAAGCAGAAAATGTGCACACCTTGATACATTTGTGAGCAGAGACATTTTGTGAAGTGACTTTTGAATTTGTGTTGCTAACTGAAAATCTTTTGGCTGGGTTTAAGGGCAAAACAATGATTTCCATGGAATGAACATGTAGTAATGCCAATGATCTTTCAAAGTAAAGAAATAACATACTTGTGTGGTTCAGAACAGCTGAAGTGCATGTTGAACATTTAAAAGTGCCTTACTAAACACCGTTGAAATGTACGTGAATTAAAACAATTTGATGAAAGACTTTTTAGTGACTGTGACCTGGAAAGTACGGGTTTCACTTTATGTTGCACAAGGAAAAGTTACGCATTTACCAAATGTTGTTATAATTAATAGAACAAGAGGGCATTTGAGATACTGGGGCAACAAGATCCTGTTACTTTGGCTGACATTTTTGTACATTTAATTAAGACTCTGTATGAAGTGTTTGGCACTTAGTGCAGAAGCTATTAGTGCACAGCTATTAATGATCTGCGTCTTGTGCTCACGGCACAGGATTTGAATGCTTTCACCTTCATTTGCCTACCATGCGACTCTGAGCAAGTCACTTAACCAGACAGTGTTCCTGGGTCACTGCTGAAAAGAGACAATTGGTCCAGTGGGATTACCCCTTCAAAAGATAGGTAAAATAAAAAATAAGAACATTTTTAAAAAAAAGATATGTTCAATGTTGGGTGAAGGATCACTCAAACAGAAAATGCAAAGCACATTGCTGAAAATGTGATACTGAGTGACATTTTTGGTTTGTCTGTCATGAAACTATTGTGGAAGGGGAGAAAGACTAGATAGTGAAACCACCGCAGAAGGTAATAACACTGAATAAGATGCAAGTGCTCCCGAAGTGAGGAGTGAAAGATGAACAAAAGATGAACAAAGGACTGATTCTCAAAATGATACCGGTTATATTGAGTGAAATGTTGGGTTAGAACTATCATAAAAGTATGAACAGATTGGGAAAGATGAAATTGAAGACTGCAGTGAAATAAATCCAAGACAAAAGCTACAACAAGGTGATAATTCAGTTGGGAAAAAGACATTTTAGGCAGTATCATGAGCAAACATTTATTAACATAAACAAGGAAAGGGCTAGTTTAAATATTGCAGCAGCTGGGCTCCCAACTTTAATGTTAGGAGTTGGATTGCCATATTGTGACAGTCTGTGAAAAGAAAGGCCAGAAATACAGGAAAAAAGTGAACAAACATTTTTCTTCTCCTTTAGACTTGTTTTTGCAGAAGGCAAGCATTCTGTACTGCCGATGTAAGGGAGGGGTGCAAGGCCACACACTATCTAAACCTATATATAACAACTCCAGATCAATACGCCTCAAAGAAAAGGAAGCCTTCTGAGAAATGGCAATCTAGGATTTAAAATACGTAATGGTTACCCAGAAGTTAATGTTAATAGCATTCAATATGACCAATGATGTCAACAAATGAGGGTAGTTATATTTGCTTTATAGATATAAGATTTTTGACAAGAGCACAAAGGGAACACGTGAAGCACTTATGGGGACTGGATATACGACAGTCATTTGGGTTAGATTTATGTTCCAGAATTTCTTCTTTTGTAAAAATAAAAAAAAATTGCTGATATAGTTATTGACATGCCAGAGTGTTTAATAATTGTAAGAGTAGAGAAAAATATCTTTTCTGCTGGTATTAAAGCAAAATGTGTTCCTACTTCAGTGACAGAGAGGGTGCAAGTGTTTGCACATATGTGATTTGGAGCAGCTACTAGGACAGTTTAGATTGTTTAAGAAAATGTGAAATTTATGTATAGAACAGACAGAACGCAATATTTTTTAATGAGTCAATAGTATCTTAAAAGTTGTAGAACAGAGACACAGTCTTTTTAGGGAACTTAAAAGAAAAATAAATTAGCATGGAGGTACTGGAAGTTTTATACAAGGTGGTTGGTGATTGTTTAGAAACTATATTCAAAGGAAATACATTGTTACTAAACAAGGTATGATTTTTTTTTTAAATTATCTAATGAAGAAATGGTCTGCTTAGAGAAGGAAATAATGATGGATGAGTTGTATAGTGTTTTAAAGTTTGTTAAAGAAGATAGTTTACCCTGGAATGTAGTATTAGATATAATTTTATAAGAAGATAGTTTACCCTGCAATGTAGTATTAGATATAATTTTATAAGAAGATAGTTTACCCTGGAATGTAGTATTAGATATAATTTTATAAGAAGATAGTTTACCCTGCAATGTAGTATTAGATATACTTTTATAAGAAGATAGTTTACCCTGGAATGTAGCATTAGATATAATTTTATAAGAAGATAGTTTACCCTGGAATGTAGTATTAGATATCATTTTATAAGAAGATAGTTTACCCTGCAATGTAGTATTAGATATAATTTTATAAGAAGATAGTTTACCCTGGAATGTAGCATTAGATATCATTTTATAAGAAGATAGTTTACCCTGGAATGTAGTATTAGATATCATTTTATAAGAAGATAGTTTACCCTGGAATGTAGTATTAGATATAATTTTATAAGAAGATAGTTTACCCTGGAATGTAGTATTAGATATAATTTTAAAAGAAGATAGTTTACCCTGGAATGTAGCATTAGATATAATTTTTATAAGAAGATAGTTTACCCTGGAATGTAGTATTAGATATAATTTTATAAGAAGATAGTTTACCCTGGAATGTAGCATTAGATATAATTTTATAAGAAGATAGTTTACCCTGGAATGTAGCATTAGATTAATTTTATAAGAAGATAGTTTACCCTGGAATGTAGCATTAGATATAATTTTATAAGAAGATAGTTTACCCTGCAATGTAGTATTAGATATAATTTTATAAGAAGATAGTTTACCCTGGAATGTAGCATTAGATATAATTTTATAAGAAGATAGTTTACCCTGGAATGTAGCATTAGATATAATTTTATAAGAAGATAGTTTACCCTGGAATGTAGCATTAGATATAATTTTATAAGAAGATAGTTTACCCTGGAATGTAGTATTAGATATAATTTTATAAGAAGATAGTTTACCCTGGAATGTAGCATTAGATATAATTTTATAAGAAGATAGTTTACCCTGGAATGTAGCATTAGATATAATTTTATAAGAAGATAGTTTACCCTGGAATGTAGCATTAGATATAATTTTATAAGAAGATAGTTTACCCTGGAATGTAGCATTAGATATAATTTTATAAGAAGATAGTTTACCCTGGAATGTAGTATTAGATATAATTTTATAAGAAGATAGTTTACCCTGGAATGTAGCATTAGATATAATTTTATAAGAAGATAGTTTACCCTGGAATGTAGCATTAGATATAATTTTATAAGAAGATAGTTTACCCTGGAATGTAGCATTAGATATAATTTTATAAGAAGATAGTTTACCCTGGAATGTAGCATTAGATATAATTTTATAAGAAGATAGTTTACCCTGCAATGTAGTATTAGATATAATTTTATAAGAAGATAGTTTACCCTGGAATGTAGTATTAGACATAATTTTATAAGAAGATAGTTTACCCTGCAATGTAGCATTAGATATAATTTTATAAGAAGATAGTTTACCCTGCAATGTAGCATTAGATATAATTTTATAAGAAGATAGTTTACCCTGCAATGTAGTATTAGATATAATTTTATAAGAAGATAGTTTACCCTGGAATGTAGTATTAGATATAATTTTATAAGAAGATAGTTTACCCTGGAATGTAGCATTAGATATAATTTTATAAGAAGATAGTTTACCCTGGAATGTAGGATATTAGATATAATTTTATAAGAAGATAGTTTACCCTGGAATGTAGTATTAGATATAGTTTTATAAGAAGATAGTTTACCCTGCAATGTAGTATTAGATATAATTTTATAAGAAGATAGTTTACCCTGCAATGTAGTATTAGATATAATTTTATAAGAAGATAATTTACCCTGCAATGTAGTATTAGATATAATTTTATAAGAAGATAGTTTACCCTGGAATGTAGCATTAGATATAATTTTATAAGAAGATAGTTTACCCTGGAATGTAGCATTAGATATAATTTTATAAGAAGATAGTTTACCCTGGAATGTAGCATTAGATATAATTTCATAAGAAGATAGTTTACCCTGGAATGTAGCATTAGATATAATTTCATAAGAAGATAGTTTACCCTGGAATGTAGCATTAGATATAATTTTATAAGAAGATAGTTTACCCTGGAATGTAGCATTAGATATAATTTTATAAGAAGATAGTTTACCCTGGAATGTAGCATTAGATATAATTTTATAAGAAGATAGTTTACCCTGGAATGTAGCATTAGATATAATTTTATAAGAAGATAGTTTACCCTGGAATGTAGTATTAGATATAATTTTATAAGAAGATAGTTTACCCTGGAATGTAGCATTAGATATAATTTTATAAGCAGATTATGATCATTGAAAAGGAGCTTATTCTAAAAATATTGATTGAGTGGTTGACAGAGGGGTTTAAGTTGGATGAAGAGTACAGAAGTATTATCAAATAAAGACAGAAGAAAAATGAAAAAGAGTATGTCAGCAATGAACATTGTGCAATAAGATTTGATATAGTTCCAGCATGCATTTTACACATATATACAGGGTGCGTGCTACAGCAGTTAATGACAAATTGCAGATTATTACGGAAATTACTGATAATATAATTACATTAAGGAAAGAAGATAAAACAGTAGGAGATGGAAAAGATTTTACAGAATGAAATATTAGCAGTTAGGAAATATTAGGCATATGGTTTAGAGAATAAATCAGGAAGGTTGATTAAAATACCATATGACATGACATGGGCGAGAGGTCACTTGTTAATGGATGGTTCAGTGAGAAGGTGAAGATTTGTAGACAGGTGAAACAATGGTGAGACTTAAGTAAGACTATTTGCTTTGGTAATGAATGCTGTCATAAAGACTGTTTTAAGAGAAGCAGAGTGGAAGGTTGAGAAGGTAGTGCTTCTTTCATTAACACTTCTGAATGCAGATGATTTGGTGATAGTGGCAAAGGATAACAACTGGATAAAGGAGGCAGTATGTGAAGTAAACAAAAAGATGTTTTGTTGCATTGCAATTAAATAAGAATAAAAGTAGGAGATAATGGAGTTTGTAAAAAAGGGGGTGCATAATAACCAAGGTGACCATTTTGTTACAGGACCTAAACTGGGACATTTGAGGGCCGCCCCGGGAAGCCAGGTCTGCAATCCCATTCTCCTAGCCCCCACGGGACTGGAGATAGGTCAGCCATGTCATCTCGCATCAGGGCAGGCAGTTTGGCCACCCATCCTTCACTGGGCACTGTGGGTATGTCACTCTGTGAATAGCACCACCCAGGAGGTAAGAGGCCACATGCCAGAAGGCTTGAAGTGATGCACATTTGTTGGCCCCTGGCACAGTGGGAGTGAGAGACTGAGGTGTGTCGCAAAAACTGCAGAGATGGGAGTTCCAGGGCCATCTTCCTGGTGAATTTGAAAGTCCTAGGTGCAAGGCAAAGTGGAGAAACAGTGTCACAGAAGTCCGGATGATGGACTGTCTGAGGCTTTGTGGCCCAGCAGAGTTCCATGAGGCTGGGAAGATCACGTGAGGGCCTCCAAGAGCATGCATGACACTGCATGATTTGGCAGCAGTTAGGAGATATGTAACCCTGGAAAAGAGCTCTCTCTCCTGGGTAGAAGTGGAACTCCAGAGGGGTCAGTCCCGATGGAAGTCTGAAAGGAAGAGAAAGGGGAAATTGACTGGTACAGGACAGCTCTCACCTGGGTGAGGGGGTACAGGCCATGCCCCCACTGGGACGGGAGTCTGGAAGGGGTAGAGAGGCAGATAGTGGCAGGGCTAGGCAAGCTCCTGCCTGGGTGAGGAGGGGGTCAGGCAAAGCTCCCACAATGGAAGTCCTTAACGGAGCACTGAGACAGACAGCAGCGAGGCCTGGAGAGCTCCTGGCTGGGTGAGAGGGGTCAGGCACAACCCCCATGATGGAAGTCCTTAAGGGAGCAACTGGAGAAACAGTGGTGAGTCCTGGAGAGTGCCTGCCTGGGTGAGTGGGGTCAGGTAGAGCTCCCCATGATGGAAGACCTTGATGAAGCACCAGTGTGGACAGCAGAGGGGCCTGGATAGCTCCTGCAGAGCCAAAGGCATTTAACTTCACCCCATAACTGACAACATCCTTGAAAAATCTCAAAGTCCCCAGAGCTGCTCTGGATAGGAAAGCAGGGGGACTCTGAAGCCTTCATGAGAGTGGATCTGCCCCTCAACGGCCAAGGGGAGGTCCAGAGGAGCGGAGGAGATCGGAGAGAAGCTCCCCTGAGAGGGTCCGAGGGCATGAGTGATCTGGCCCGATTTGGCAGCCTGAAGGAGTCATGCAGGAGGCAGAGTCCCCTGACATGGGGAGCTGCAGCTGGACATGGTCTCTTGGCCAGGTTGAAGGGGAGGACTGTAGGGTTTGGCCCTGACAGAAATCAGTATGGGAGTGCCAGACAGATGGGTGTAGAGCCTGGAGAGCTCCTGCCTGGGTGAGTGGGGTCAAGCAGAACCCCCCACGATAGAAGTCCTTGAGTGAATGACTGAATGATGGTGGCAGGGCCAGGCCTAGAAGGCTCCTGCCAGGGCAAAGGCACCCGACCTTATCCCATACCCAATGGCATCCCCGAAAAATCGCAAAGTCCCTAGAGCTGCTTAGGATGGGAAAGCAGGTGGACTGGCCACCCTGGGAAGCCAAGTCACCATTCAGACTGAGTGGTCTAAACTGGGATATTTCTGTGTCCCAAAGACAATGTTTGGGATTCTGGGACAGAAACTTCCAAATTGGGACTGTCCTGGAAAAACTGGGACCGTTGGTCACCTCGATAATAACAGCAAACTGACTTTATTTAAAAACCTTTATTGAATTATCACTTGTGACATAAGCAAATTTACATTTATACAAAAGTAATCAAACGGTATTAACAAACATTACACTTCACATACATTGGTATATATCATATAACCAACAACATTACATAAATTATTCAGTTCCTGCCCTTTTTTAAAACAAGAAACATCTTTATTAAACCATCACTTACAACAGAAGCAATCATACATTTATATGAATGAAAACAAACCACTCCGACACAATCCTAGTTGCAAGCATTTTACACCACAAACCATACTGACACACTCCCAGTTGCAAACATTAAACATCTAGTCAATCATTTTCAGTCAAACATAGCTGATTTAAATCCTGCCTTCTTTTAAACCTCATTCCTTCCGTGTATGTATTGTTCCCACAATTCCCAATTTTTCCTATGTAGTTTGCTCCTACCCTTTCTATAAATCTCAGCAAACAAACTATTCAGTTTAAATTTGGAGGAGAAAAAGTGGAGTTAACACAATGGACTGAAGTTATAGACAGGATTTGAGAAACATGACATTTATGGAAAATGCTTAAATTACATTGTAAAAAATATTTATTAGATTCTGTGGCTTAAGGGAAAATAAATTATTTGGCTGAAGTTTATATGTTGCTGTCTCAGAAAGAATCTCAGTAATTAAAGATAATGTATTCTATAAGGAGAGGTGCTAAGCTGAATCTTGTTAGAAGAGACGTCATGTGTAACTTGAAAGAGGATGGTTGTTTTGGATTGCTGAATTCATTTTGCTAGCATTAATAAAATTAGTTTGGAATTCTATGGAAAATTAAGTATGACACAATGGGCCATATGCAAAAATATTTACCACACCTTACTACAAGTGACAAGCAGCTACATGCAGTGTATATGCAATTCAGCAAACTAGGCTACACAATACTAATAATCACATAATGAGGTGTCATGTATGATAATGAGATCAAATAAGATAAAGCAGGGATTCGGCAACATTTAAATGCCACACAATGGAGCTACATCGACTATATACTTCGACTTGGCTACATGCCATCATTCAGAATGAGTAAATTGGGGAAAAGTTAGGGGTTACTGCAGCCATAGTAAGTGTTTATCTGCAGGAGGCTCTTGATGCAGCTGCTATGTCTAACAGTGTGTGACGTTGCCCTTGGCAAAAATAAAATATGCACATAAGATATTTGTGTGTGTGTGTGTGTGTGTGTGTGTGTGTGTGTGTGTGTGTGTGTGTGTGTGTATATATATATATATATATATATATATATATATATATATATATACACACAAAAGTAGAATATACATATACATGCAGTAAGAGCATCATGGACTAGATGCCCTTGAAGACCATTTTAGTTTTTGTGAGTTTCTCTCAAAAGTCATAATGAAACCCTGCACCTTGCATCTTTGAGGTAATCATCTCATCCATCTCATCAACCTCAGTTATATGAAAAAAATGACTCAGTGTATGGAACCCAACACCAGGTTATACACACCCATAAACAAACCAACTAGCAAGGTACAAGGGCAGGACGAAGTTATCATCTCAGGACTGTATTTTCTTCTTGTTTCTATTCTATGTAACTATCGCCTGCTATGTGCTTCACCAATACCTTGGTTTACTTTCTCCATATGCTTGGGTTTTTACATACCTTGATGGGAATGGACCTCATTCCTAAGTTAGAACATAATTAATGTTCATGAAATCAGTTTTGCTTCAATCTTTGACATTTTATAAGTGTTCTTCTTAGCACCTACAATCAGAGCCATATCACAGTCAAATGGGGCCTAGGCAGTGCAATGGACTGCCGCCCCTGCTGCATCCCAAAATCCTGCCTCTCTCCCTGCCCTGCCATACCAATATCCAATACCCCACTATATGGCTGTTTTATTCCAATTACCATAAAACACTGTTCAAACCAGTCTTTACTTTTACAATGACTGCAAAGTTTCACCTTTTACAATGACTCATAAGACCCTGCTTAGACCCTGCTTTTACAATGACTTGGTCAAATAGTAATCAACTACTTACCATCTACAAACCACAAAGAGCTGCTGGAATCAGTCTGTATTCCAATAGTGTAGCTAGAACTTGGAATCAAATTCCTGTATCATTCAGGTTTATTGCACACCTTCATCTTTTCCAACCATTACTAAAAGACTTCCTCTCCGCCTCCTGGCTTTGTTCCTATTCCTCATCTGAGACACAGATCTCCTAACTCCGTTCATTACTCTTCTTATACCTCTCTTAAAGCACTAAATCACTTAACATGCTTATTCCCTTTTAATGCCTCACTTTGTTGTACTTCTTAAACTACAAGTATGCCTTCTTCTGATCAGTGCAACCAAATTACTATTCCATTACTACTCTGTTAACGCTTACACTTGCTTATCCCCTCGAATACCTCATTCTATTGTATTTCGTACTGCATGCTTTAGTATTAAAAACACTGTCATTTTCATGCTATAAATGAATGTACTGTAAACTCTCAATTGCTTAACTAGACAGAGTTTAAAATAATGGGGGGAAAGGCCCAAAATATGGAGAGATTTTAAATATTGCTCTTATAAACTTAGAAAGTTGCTAGAATAACAGTATTTTTGTTAGAATGCATTTTCTGAAGGATAGAAAGAAGTCTGAAACTCAGACGTGTATCATTATTTTGAAAGAGTGACTTCAATTCTCAGTTATTTTCCAGAAAATGAACAAACAAACAAGTTTTATGAGGAGCAGCAAAGAGAGGAAATATATGAGGCAGAAATCTAGACATTCTGTAAAAATCTAGACAGAGGTATAGTGCACTATAATGTCATATTACCAGTACCACTCCCACAACTCTTCACAAAGCATTTGCAGCTCACTCCACTCCCATGTTGTCTTTATAAAAACGCAGAAGACAAATGACTTATTGGAGACAGAGAGAGCAGCTGTGTCTTACTTATCAAGCAGTAGCAGTAGTCCGTTCCATTCCTCTCTGTCTGCTGAACATGGACAGCCAAGCCAAGCTCAGTCATCAGCAGCACTGCAGCAATAATAATAAGTAATGGCAGGTTGGCAACATAACGTTACAGTCTGACAGCCTGGCTCTTGCTTGCAAGTTGCTAGTAGTTGGTCTCGTCTCGTTTATCTGTGTGTTATGTTGCTTGCTGGACAGGCACTGAACTTGCTTTCTTTTCTTTTTAAAAGCAGGGCAGTAGGCAGTAATCAGTAAATAACCAGGGCAGCAGCAATACAGGCAGTTTTAAACCTGCTGCACCTGCCACCGAGCCAACTGAATGATTGCCAAGTCAGTCGGGGGGGACAGACTAAATGGGTGGTGGGGAGATCGATGGCCATGGGACAGAAAGAGAGGTAAGAGGAGGGAGATACAAGTTTTAATCACTAAGTCTGTTGCCTATCAAAAAAAAAAAAAAGCACCAGTGTCTAAAATAAAGAAACATACCCCCACCCCACTACTAGAATGCAAGAAGAGAATGAGCCATCACTTGGTTAAGAGGATGCAATCTGCAGGAACTGGTAAAGGAGGAAGTAAACAGGTGGAACAGTCAAAATTATCAGATCAGAATCTGATGAACAAAACAGAACAAAATGTGTGTGTGTGTGGGTAATTTTTACAGTTTTCTGACCCCCCCCCCAGCAATCATCGCACCCTCAGAAACTGCCTAGGTTGCCTAGTGCTAGATCTGTCTCTGCTTAAATATACATACAATTGCCTCTTTTTGCATTTCATAAGGGTTTACTTTTCTTGGTAGCAAATCTAAATGTGTTTGAAGATTCTATTTTATTAGCCCTGTTGCTCCTACTACGACTTGCACTATCTGCATGTCCTTAATCCACATTGCCCTAATTTCTGCTTATAAACCTTGATATTTTGCAAATCTATGTCTTTCAGTTCACAAGATGCTGTAGTCACTAGGTATAGCAACATCACTAATCAATGGTATTTAATTTTTTTCTCTTAAACTACAATATCTGGTCTGCTTACTTTTCCTTTTTATCTGCTAGTATGGGATGATCCCACACGATCATTATTTCATTATTTTTGGTAATCCTTTATGTTTTTTTTCCAATGGCACTCAGCTACCTCTATGATGTAATGTTTGCATGTCTTTAGTGTATAACCCTAGCCGCATTGTTATATCTTTCAATATACAAACCTTCAGCATAAGAGCATCACAACCTTCAACAAGACGTAACTGTTTCTAGTTCTGTCCTGCAAAACCTATACCTCTGAATCTCCTACTTTTTTGTGGATTTTATGAAATATTTAGTACATAGTCCACTATATATCCTGGACTGTCAATATTAACCTTTCATCTTTTGGTTTACATTCCCCTCACCTGAGACATTCGTACATCAAGTCTTGGCCAGCATGTGGTTGTTCCAGATCTCTGTACTTCTTGTTATAACTGTTGTCTTTCCAATTATATTTTCTTTTTTTTCCTTATCACATTCTTTGTATTCTTTTTTCTTGCTTTTTTGTACTTTCTGTTGCCACCTATTTTTTACCCATGTTCCGTCTGAAGCACATGACTGCTTGTTTCCTAAAGGCTTCTGCTAACCTAATCAGGGATGCCTATAAAAAGGATACCTTGGTTTCATTTCTCTAAATGCTTAGGTTTTTACATACCTTGATGGGAACAAACCCCATTCCTAAGTCAGGGCATAATTAAAGTTTGTGAAATCAGTTTTGCTTCAGTCTTTTGCATATGATACGAGTCCTCTTCTCAGCTCCTGTAGTGTACCCAGAATTGCCTCATTTTGCAGTTCATAATAGGTTACTTTATCGGTATCATATTTAGATATGTTGATGATTCTTTTTTTACTAACCCAGTTGCTCCTACTACAGCTGGGACTATCTGCATATCCTTATTCCACATTGCTCTAGTTTCTGCTTGCAAGTCCTGATATGTTGCAAATGTATGTCTTTCAGTTCCTAAGACACTGTAGTCACTGGGTGCAACATTCTCAATAAGCAAAGCTATTTCTGTGTTTTTCTCTTAAACTACAATATGCAGTCTATAAATCCAAAAAGAAGTTGACACAGACACGACCACAGTATCCAGTTCAGAAACTTTACTAATTGTGAACAGAACACAAGCGCTTTCACTACCTTAGCTTCATCAGGTGTATAAACAGCACAATAAAACATAGCACTTAAACAGCACTAAAATCACAATCACATGATGCATTCCAATCAAGATTTAGAAGAACATAGCATACTTTCCATCAACACATAAAAATATATGCAAATTTTTTTCTTATTGCATAAAAATTCAAACATACCTATACTAAAATCATAATCCACTAAAAACTTAAAATTATCTCCTAAGGGGTCTACATTTAAGCTGGGGTCTAAGGGGTATGGACTCATTGAGGCCGTGCCCTGAATCACCTCTCATCCTGACAATCCAGGTAGATTCTAAATCTTCTGTTTTATTGCACACATCACCTAACCTAACACTCTCTACTATTCTACCAATAACCAAAAACGTAAACATGTCTTTAGAATTCATATTTATAACGTGCTTAGCAAGTGCATTAACCTTATTCTGCCTACTTATATTATATATGTGTTTCCTTATATGTTCTTTAAGTGTTCTGTTGGTCTTCCCTATATAGAACTTCATACATTTTTCACAATGAGCAAGATATACAACATGCTTAGTATGACATGTGGCATGTACCTCTTAAATGCATATTTTTTTTCTGATTAGGATGATAAAATTCAGCACTGTTGTCAATATAAGCACAAACGTTACAGTGGCCACATGGTCTGGTACCAAAGTCATTGTCCTGAGTAAAAGTTTCCCTAGAATAGCATAGTCTTCTTTTTAAAGACTTAGTATTCCTAAACTGAATTCTAGGTTCATGATCAATAAAACTTGCTATCTCAGGATCAGTAATCAAAACCTTCCAGTGCTTCTGAATAATATCCACATATCGAGATACATCACTAGTGTAATTCAAGGGAATTCTTATCTTCATATCTTTGCCAAGGCCATCCTTTCTTTTATCTATCCTTACTCTTCCTTCTGAGAAATAGGGTTTATCTTGGGCATGCCTCAAAGCTACCACCTTATTAACATTTGTAGAGATGAACTGTTCACCATATCCTCTCTCTCAGGTTGTCTACAGCTACATCTACCTGTGCATGGAAATCTTCCTGCCTAACATTCAACCTAGAGGCCCTATAAATTTGGTTGCATACCACATGTCTAAAAACATAAGGAGGATGTAGACTGTCTCTATGCAGCAAGTGGTTCACATAGCATTCTTTCCTATGGAGCTTAGTGAAAAGATCTCCATCTTCATTCCTTGCAACCACCACATCCAAAAACTCAATCTCATGGGGTGCTAATTTCAATGTAAACTTTAAAAAAGAAGTACTAGCATTGACATAGTCTTGAAACTTCAAAAAAGTTTCAGCATCACCCCCCGAAAATAAAAAGATCATCTACAAACCTGCAGAAAAAAAGGATATAACTACTGAACGGTCCATTCACTACATGCTCCATTTCCCAAATTACCATAACTGCATTGGCATAGCTATTGGCACAAGATGGGCCCATAGCTATGCCATTGCATTGGTTATATGCCTGTTGTCCAAACACAAAAATATTGTGCTCCAGCACAATTTCTAATAATTTTACAATCAAATGTATCATGTGTTCACCATATCCAGCATATTGCTCTAAAAATATAATAATATTGGCAATGCCCTCAACATTGAGTATCACCGTAAATAAGGAAACTACGTCCATAGTGACTAGCAGAAAATCTTTCTGGGTGCTCATGGAGACATAGCTATATAAGTCATTCAAAAAATGCTCACTATCTCTTAATACATGCTTCAAATTATCCAGTGCAGGCCTTAAATGCTTCTCTATAAATATTGAAGCAGGTTCAGTGCACCAGTTCCTACACAAGACAATAGGTCTCATGGGTGGGTCCGCACTGTTCTTATGCAGTTTAGGTAATCCTTGTATAAATGGAACTGTAGGTTTGTCAACAACCAAATAACTAAAAAGCTTACAATCTATTAAATTCAGTTTCAAAAGACACTGCATCAATATATGCACATCACAGATGGTGCTATTCACCTGCACATGAGATACTCTCTCATAAAATCCATCTTTATCAAGCATGTCAATCATCTTGCTCATATATCTAATCTTGTCTAACACTACAATAGGCCCGCCTTTATCGGCAGGCCTAATGACTGGCTTCTAAGAGGCTTCTAAGAGCCTCATTCTCCTTTTTAGTCAGATTAAAATGTTTCTTTTCACTATATGGGACTGTTTTATCAAACTCCATGAAATCTATATCTTGTATGCACAACTTTTCAAATGCTGTCACTAAAGAATTCAGCATAGGTATAAAACCACTTGGCTTAGAAAAGCACTGTTATTAACATCAGTTGCATCATTATTCACATCATTGTATAACAACTTAAGTGTTAAATTCCTTGCAAACATTTTTACATCATAAATAACATCAGTAAAATCAGACTTACTGGCAGGCATAAAAGATAGACCCCTCTGCAACACATTAAATTCATACTCAGATAACACATGACTAGATAAGTTCCATACTAGTCCTTTTTTGCATTCAGAAATGCCTTCTTTATAGTGTTCTGATTGTTTATGTTGCCCTCCAGCTTCCTTTTGTTTCGACTTCAACTTCTCCCTCTCTGTTGGTCTCTGATGAATTTGTAGTTCTGCTCCTTCACCAGTAACGTACAATGGAGGTCGTAATGCCCAAAAGAATTTACATAAGCAGAGCTGTTGCCAACTGGCTCCACCATTGCAATAATGTCTTTACCCCCTACAGAGTCTCTATGGACCTGAGCTGTGGTCACAATGACCTTTTTTTACAGTGATATATCCACGGTGGTGGTGCTGTGGTAGCGTTGTCATCTCACAGTAAGACGCTGTCTGGTTCGACTTTCAGCTAGAGCGTCTTCTGCGTGGAGACATGTGTGAATGGGCATACCTTCGTTGAAGGTTGTGCATCAGGGCTGGCAACTCGGCATGTAAAAATCAACTGCCAATCATTAGCGGACCGGAGTTCCGCTGTGGTGACCCCTAACCGAGAAAAGCCAAAAGACACAACAACAACAACCCAAAGCTGAGGGCATTGCCAGTATTATTACATTTTTAGTGCAATATGCTGGATATGGTGAACACATGATAAATTTGACTGTAAAATTATTAGAAATTGTGCTGGAGCACAATGTTTTTGTGTTTGGACAACAGGCATATAAACAATGCAATGGCATAGCTATGGGCACATCCTGTGCCAATAGCTATGCCAATGCAGTTATGGTAATTTGGGAAATGGAGCATGTAGTGAATGGACCGTTCAGTAGTCATATCCTTTTTTCCCGCAGGTTTGTAGATAATCTTTTTATTTTATGAGGGAGGGTGATGCTGAAACTTTTTTGAAGTTTCAAGACTATGTCAATGCTAGTACTTCTTTTTTAAAGTTTACATTGAAATTAGCACCCCATGAGATTGAGTTTTTGGATGTGGTGGTTGCAAGGAATGAAGATGGAGAACTTTTCACTAAGCTCCATAGGAAAGAATGCTATGTGAACCCCTTGCTGCATAGAGAGAGTCTACATTCTCCTTATGTTTTTAGAAATGTGGTATGCAACCAAATTTATAGGACATCTAGATTGAATGTTAGGCAGGAAGATTTCCATGCACAGGTAGATGTAGCTGTAGACAACCTGAGAGAGAGAGAATATGGTGAACGGTTCATCTCTATAAATGTTAATAAGGTGGTAGCTTTAAGGCATGCCCAGGCTAAACCCTATTTCTCGGAAGAGTAAGGATAGATAAAAGAAAGGGTGGCCTTGGCAAAGATATAAAGTTAAGAATTCCCTTGAATTACACTAGTGATGTATCTCGATATGTGGATATTATTCGGAAGCAATGGAAAGCTTTGATTACTGATCCTGAGATAGCAAGGTTTATTGATCATGAACCTAGAATTCAGTTTAGGAATACTGTCTTAAAAAGAAGACTCTGCTATCCTAGGGAGACTTCTACTCAGGACAGTGACTTTGGTACCAGACAATGTGGCCACTGTAACATTTGTGCTTATATTGACAACAGTGCTGAATTTTATCATCCTGATCAGAAAAAAACATATACATTTAAGGTACATGCCACATGTTATCTTGCTCATTGTGAAAAATGTATGAAGTTCTATATAGGGAAGACCAACAGAACACTTAAAGAATGTATAAGGGAACACAGAACACTTAACGTACGTATAAGGGAACACATATATAATATAAATAGGCAGAATAAGGTTAATGCGCTTGCTAAGCACGTTATAAATACGGATTCTAAGCATATGTTTAAGCTTTTGGTTATTGGTAGAATAGTAGAGAGTGTTAGGTTAGGTGATGTGTGCAATAAAACAGAAGATTTAGAATCTACCTGAATGAGAGGTGATTCAGGGCACGGCCTCAATGAGTCCATACCCCTTAGACCCTGACTTAAAAGTAGACCCCTTAGGAAATAATTTTAAGTTTTTAGTGGATTATGATTTTAGTATAGATAAGTTTGAATTTTTATGCAATAAAAGCATTTTGCATATATTTTTATGTGTTGATGGAAAGTATGCTATGTGCTTTTAAATTTTGATTGGAATGCATCACGTGATTGTGATTTCAGTGCTGTTTAAGTACTATGTTTTTTTGTGCTGTTTATACACCTGATGAAGCTAATGTAGTGAAAGCACTTGTGTTCTGTGCACAGTTAGTAAAGTTTCTGAACTGGATACTGTGGCCGTGTCTGTGTCAACTTCTTTTTGGATTTATGGACTTTTGTCTCTTTCTGACACAGAATCTGAGCCTTTGTTAGTGATAACTTTTTTGCTCAACAATATGCAGTCTGTTTGCTTCTATCTTTTAGCTGCTGGCACTGGATGATCCCATGTAATCATTACTTCATCATTTTCAACATTCCTTTGTGGTTCATATTTCCAATGTCTCTCAACTGAACTCTGTGTTGTAATGCTCACAAAGTCTCCAGTGCAACAACCTTGCCGCATCGTTATGTTTTTCAATATGCATACCTTCAGCCATGAATATATCAAACTGCAACAGGATGTGTAAATGTTTCTAATTCTGTACTGCAAAACCTACATTTGTCTGCATCTTTACCTTTTCTATGGATTTTATGAAGCATCTATCTTGGGCTGCAATATTTTTTGTGACACCTTTTGGTTTAAATTCATCCCATCTAAGCCATTCACATGACAACTCTTGGTCAACATGTGGCTGTTCAGCAGATCTCTTTACTTCTTGTTATAATTGTGATTTTTCCATTTATCTTTTCTTTTTTTCTCCTGATCCTGCTTTTTCATTTTCTGTTGTCACCGTTTGGTTGGATTTCCATACCTACTTTTTTCCAGCAGGCTTCTGCTAATCTAAGCAAAGAGGTCATTTTATGCTTATTTTATTCATGTTTTAGAACTTTCAATATGTTTGGATCTGATGAGGTCAATACATATGTATTCAATCCTACAGTCACTGACCTGTATGTGTAGTCAATTTCAAGGAAGCCCTGGTTTCCTTCAGATCAAGGGATATAAGATCTTAGCAAATACTGGTTCTTGTATGACATTTAATGGGCATGGAGCAAATTATTTATGTGTATGACTGTGTCTGTTGAACACCTTGTAAATAAAGTGCTTGATAGAGATAAACTGAAAAGAATTGACTATAAATATCCTCTCAGGGATTCACTTCATAATCTCGAAATACTGCAATATCGAATTGCAGTATCTTGAAACCATGAAGTCGAATACCCTAAACACCGAACATACATAAACCCGACACCCAAAATCACGAATCCACAAAATCCGAAAAACACACATCACACACCAGAAAACACATACATACATGAACGTACATACCTCCCAACACTTCCCTACAACAAACATAACACACACGCACACAACCAAACACATACACGCACCTACCCTTAGTATATGCAGGGGGGCAAGCCCCCTGCACCCCCCACACCCCCCTACTTATATATACTAACTCCAAGGTTGCACAACACTGCATAACACACACAACCCAGCACTGCACATTCCACACACCTTCGCACAAACACACATCACATACACACAATCATCAGCACTCCCAACACTAACACATTCACACTGCACAACACCTACCCTAACCCACACCTCAAACATCCCAACACACTCAAACACACACAAACCCTCCCCAAAACCCTAAAAAGTACAATTACCTAACGCGCTATCCGTACCGCAGGTTCGACATTCTGCATTTGACATTTCTGGGTTCGCGATTTCCGTCTGTTTGACTTTACAGGCTCGAAATTCTAAAATTCAGTATTTTAGTATTTTGAACATGTAAAGTGTTCCCCCTCTCAGAATTGCATAGGTGTTTTTTGTGACATTTATATTGTAGTATATTATAGTACAGGTACACTGATCAAACTCCGATGATGTCAGGTCTGGTTTAGGTTGATAAATGCTATTTCTTTTCCGTGCTCTACCATTCCTCTCTGGGTTTCACATTTTGTCACTTCAAGTACTTCTGATAGATATATTTATGTATGTCTCGTACTGTCTCCTCCATTATCTTCTGCATCCCTGATTGGGTCATCATCCTTTCCAATCCTATGCCCATTTATGTTTGTTTGTGTGGCCCCACTACAGCCTCTGCCCTCCAATCTTAGGCAGACCTCCCTTACTTCCTTCCTTGAGACATTTCTCTGCATATGTGTATCCTTGAGTTACATCAGTAGAGCAGCATACCAGCATGCATGGTTTTGCATGCTCGCTCAGTGTTTACTACAGCTGCTCATTGTTTACCGTGGCTGCAGGTGGATCTAACATGTTTATCCCATGGGCTCCTACTGTGACAGTGATGAAGAGCTGCTCATTGTGCACATTGCCAAGGTCACATGCATTGTTAATGAGCCTCAGGGCTCATCATGTATGCATAGTGAACAGTCATGGCCTGGCCAGAATCATAAATGCAATGTTTCTGAATTCCCAGGTATACTATTGTTTAGCAGATTAATGAAAGAAAAATACAGCACAATTTAGGAATCTTGTAAAACACAAAAAGAAGATAAAAATAAAAATGGAATCAAATGAATTTATAGAAATTATATATTGGGAGTATCTCATGACTGGAAAAGAGTATAAGGCAGTAATGACAGTATATTATACTTAGAGTAAGGGCAATATATTTCAGTTGGGAATAAATGTGCTGTAAAGAGTAGGTTAGTTCAGCTTAAGAAAGGTACAGGGGATTGATTTCAAGGGTCACATGATGTCGAATAAATTGCTGGTTAAAGGGTCCATGAAGTATAACTGTGAAGAAGACGGAAAATGTAACATATGTCAAGTTCAGAACATAATAAGCCATGTCTTTTTAAAGTGTAAGATAATGCAAGGTTTTTGGATAGAAACTAGTAGACAGAAATAAGATTAAAGGAAATTAATGTATCAAAATAAAAAAAGGTAAAATGCAAGAAGTTAAAGTGTGTGTCGTATTTGTGGCATATGTGGAAATGAAAGACTGAGGAAATCTGCTTAATATTATTCTTTTTACAAAGGTTTTGATGTATGAATGAGTTGACTTGATTGGTTGGTAAAAATCATGTGATCCAGGAAGGTACTTTAAATCTGGCTTCAAATTATCTTTACCAGTTCTGTTGAAGTTCAGTGGATATATTAGTGGATGAAAGCGCTAAACGAATAAATTGTTTTGTATACATTATTTACCCATTCACCTCACACAGTATTGAGTGGCAGGAGATCTATTGCTTTATGGTTTTATCATTTACATCTAGCTAAGCTGTCACCAATGTAGGCAGATGGGACCTTGGTATAATATTGCATCCAAATGACAGTACATTTGGGAATGCTGTAATGTAGTGTTAGTAACAGATAAATGAATTTGGGTACCTAAGGTGAGAATAGAACCCATAGTATAGTGATACTCTGGCATCAGTGGTGAGTCTGCTACCTGCTAAGCCCTCACGTATTATTAATAAGGGAACATCTATGTCTTCCATTGCAGCACCAGTATTGTGTTAGATATTTTGTAAAGGCTTGTCTTTATTTACTTCCTTGAAAATAAATGGTCATTACCTTTGAATGTGCACATAATATAATCACTGGCTGCTTCAATATTTTTATTGCTGGTTTAGTGGCATCATGGACTGGTATAATAGCTACAAGTAATAAATGAAGTAATGTCTATAATATCATTACCATCTGCAGGCTACATCACATAGTAACATGCTCATCATGTGGTCTGCTATGGTACAGTGGTATTTATCTGTGTGTATATGTGTTCTCTCTTTGATGCACTAATAAGTTCATAGGTATATACTAAGCTAATGATCAGCAGGACCTTTATAATACTAGCCATGCAACTCACCCTAGTTGTATCCCTATGTAACATGGGAGTTTATCAGGGTTACATATTATATTATCATAGTTTAAGTACTTTGAATACCATATGGTTGACACCATATGATCGAAGTACTAAAACTTTGAAAATGTAATAAAAAAAAAAAAAGAAACAAAAGTAACTGCTGTGAACAGGGGGGTAAGCCCACCTGCACCCCACACCCCCCTACTTAAATATACAAACTCCGAGATCGCACTTTAACAGAGTTAAGCGCAGGAAAGGGAAGGTTTCCCTTTCCTATGCTGTAGCGCGATCTCGGAGTTGGTATATTTAAGTAGCAGGGGGTGTGGGGGGTGCAGGGGGGCTTGCCCCCCTGCCTACACCCTTTACTTTACCTTTTTTTTAAATACATTTTTCGGAGCATTCAAAAATGTAATTGTTCGATCATTAAAGGTCGACCTTTACTGATTTGAACAACTGAATTTTCGATGTTCCAATAGGAACCCATTTATCAGGAGGGATATGCTAATTAATAAGTTTCTAGAGGTTATGTCTGTGGGGGTATGTTAGTTTTGGCATTACTGTCTGCCTCTGTTTATCCAAGACATGGGAAGCAGACCTGGGATTAATTTGTGATTTCTCACCCATTGGTCAAGGTTCCACTTAAATAGGGTGCCTGTTTTAGAGCATGGAGATCCTCTGAGACACATATCTGTACTACCAAAATGTCTTATTTATGTCACAAACAAAATTTAAATCCTTGGATCTAGAGGTTCTGTTGCTGTTCATTTTGTGGGTGTGCAAAAGATCCATCAGACCTTGATCCAAGGATGCCTTGTATGCCAGGCATAGATCACCTCTCTGTAACCTGTTGGAGTCTGGGTATATAAACAGGAATTTAAGGCCATCTGTATAGGACAATGTGTTTTTACTTTGGATTCTCCTGATAAGGATCCATTGTGGGCATTCAAACTGTTTAATATGTCTGGTTTGATACATGCTGAAGGGGACATTATACTCAATAGTAGGTCTGATAAGAGTTAAATAAATTGGCACTATGACTTCCTTGGACCTGGATGCCATGCCCTTACTTATAAATTGGGTGACAGAATGATTTTCTGACCACATTGGTCACATGTTGGCCAAAGGTCAGATTACTGTTAACATTTGTTCCCTGATCCCTGACTACTGAGTCAACTCTTAGGGGTGTCTCATCGATGGAGTAATTAGTCTGGGTGGTAGTTTTCCCAAAAGGCTCTATAATGCATTTCTTGGAATTGAGTTTTAATCTGTGACATTGGCACCAGTCATTTGTCTGTGTTAGACCCTGTTGTAAGATATTTGTATCATGGGGGGATTCTATGATAGCTCCCAATTTGCAGTCATCAATGAACTTGGTGAATTAAAAGCCCTTGACATTAGCCTTTACCTCCATGAAGTAGATGCCAAATAGGAGCAATCCCAGCATGGAGTCTTGACGTACTCCGCTGGTGACTGGTCTCTTAGTGGAGGTGGTCTTGCCAATACTGACTTCCTGGGCCCTGTCTATGAGTCAGTTCAGTGAGTTTGTCAACTATACCTGAGTAGGGTATTGTATCAAATGCCTTAGTCAGGCCGAGGTAGGGCCTGAGTAGGGTATTGTATTAAATGCCTTAGTCAGGCCAAGGTAGGGCCTGAGTAGGGTATTGTATCAAATGCTTTAGTCAGGCTAAGGTAGGGCCTGAATAGGTATTGTATCAAATGCCTTAGTCAGGCCGAGGTAGGGCCTGAGTAGGTATTGTATCAAATGCCTTAGTCAGGCTGAGGTAGGGAGGTATGCACCATTTTCCCTCATCCATTACCTTGGAAATCTTTTCAAAGAAGCCTACTGGGTTTAGTAGGCATGACCTTCCGTTCTCCAAGCCAAGTTGGGTTGGATCCCGTGTCTGAAGGTTGCCTATCTCTTTCTTGATAATTTCCATGTAATTTGTACTGTGGCTTTGCATATTATACTAGTCACACTAACGGGGCTGTAGTTCCCAGAGTTGGTTGATGGTCTATCCTTGTGAACTGGGATAACCACTGTAGTTCTCCATTCTCATGGTACAAAGCCTATTTTGAGGTTATAGTTGAGAAGTAACTCTAGTGGCCCTGATAGGTCATGTTTAAGCTGTTTAGAAGGCATCTTGAGATAATGTTGCGACCCACCAAACACCACCAAGACCTGCTCCCTGTTAATAGTTGGGGAATTATGCTAGCAGGTATTTCATAGTGAGGCAGAGGGGAGAGGGGAGTGAAGTTTGAGCTGAATTTGTTATCCAGCAAATTGGCTATGTCACTCAGCTCATTGAAGGTGGCACCATTGAGCACCAGTTCAGCACATTGCTGTGTGCTACCTTTGAGGTTTAGACATAGCTGTAGAAGACCTTTTGGTTGTCTTTAGCCTGTGAAGTTATCTTGATCTTGTAACTGGACTTGTTGAACTTAGGAGCTCTAATTAAACGTAACAGAAAACTATCATTAAAGGAGTCGCACTTCCTGATTTTAGCCACGACTTGTTTCTTTTGTTATATATCCTATTAAGGTTAGGATTCTACCGGTGTAGTTTGTTTTAAGAGTTTGTTTTGGGCTTACTTCTAGTAGGTACAGCAACCTCTTTACAGCCATTTACATGATTGTACAGGGTCTCTGTGAACAATTTTGCATAGGTTGCTGTGAAACTGGAGTTGGGAGGGGCACTGAATTTTGATCAATAATCACCTAGTAGGATATAGTTTTCTTTGGAATAGTTTCTAACTGTTACGTGGTTTGCTGAGGTTACCAAGTTGATTTTTATGACATGATTATGAGTCAGTGTTATTCTAAATATGCTTTACTACAGTGGTTCCAGTAGTGAACAGTTATAGTTATCTCTCATCTTTCGCAGAATCTTTGTCATATATTCTATGATTATGTGGAATTAGTAATATCTCTTTGCATATACTATTGCGACGACGTTTATCAGCAGACATACTCATGCAAACAGTATTAGCCATATAGATATTTGTTGGTACTATAAAGATAGTTATATATGTTTGTTTTATTTTGTTCTTCAGTCAAAATTAAATATTTTATCAATTCAAGTACAACTTTTGTACTTAATAGCATCTACTTATTTGCATATCATGGCAGAATTGTGTGCTTCTGTGGTTATAATACCATCTTTATGTGGGAGACCAAATTGTAGTCTTGTTTATTTTTGTGCCTTTATTTAACAAAACTGTAATATTTTATTGACTACACAAACACAGAATTTACAATATCGATTATAAAAATAACTGCACAAACAATATGTGAAAGTCAAACAGGTACAGAATTCTATTAAGCAAATGAAAAAAAAGTCATAATAAAGCCAGAGTATATAAACTGGCAGTATATTATCAAAAAACGATCATCTCATAATATGTTAATAGCTCAACATCAATAGATCCTACTTCTAAACTAGATGAAAGCTTAAGAAAATTGTCAATTTGAAGAACAAATAATACCAATAGACAATTAAATGAAAATACAAGTTAGGAGATAAATTAAGGGGGGACTTCAGTGGTTCATTTTAAAGTATAACAGAACCACCTGTAGATGTATAATGTAAGATAGACCAATCTATCCTGCCTATTTTTGTTATCCGAAAACAGCCAAGTTTTTAATGTTAAACGTGTGAAGTGGGGCAGTATATTTGCTGCATGTGATACTGACTATTCATGTAGACACATTATAACTACATTCATTACTAGATTTTGTGCAAGTGGATGGTTAAAGTTAAAGCTAGAATCTTCTCAGAAAGCTATGCTAGGAGTAAGTAGGATTAGTTTATTGTCTTGGTTAGCTGTCTCTTGTCCAACGTTAGCATTGCTGTCTTGAGGTGAACAGCAGCCTGGATCTTATATACTATATTACTCTTCAAATGATACAGACGTTACCATGTTATGTTGTTACTCTAGATTTCTTATTATCTACCTAACTGGGGAGTCAGGTAGAGATAAACTCTTTTATTGTCATACAAAAAGGTACATGTCAGATGAATAAACTAAATATTTCATTCTGTAATTTGCATGGCATTTATCTGCAAGCAAAGTGGAAACTTATGGCATTTGTTCTGCAGTATGAAAATGAACATGTTTTGTTCAAGAAACTCATATGTATATATCCATCTCAGTTTGACATGTAGATGAAGAAATGGGTATCATACAGTTCACATTACTATCTTATTCTCAAAACAGTTGAAGTGGAGAGTAGGTAGAATAAATTTAGGCCAAACCTTTCCTCAGTTACAGTGGGTAGAAATATTTCAGTGAAAGATAATTGCATTATGTATGCCATTAATAAAGTCTGTAGCACCAGAAAAGGGAATATTAATAACTTCTTTATAGGTTCATAGGTTAGTACTAAGCTAACTGCCCTTGCGAGCCATTTTAAGCCTAGCCAATTATCCCTTGTGAGACTCAAACCCTGCACCTTGTATTTGTAAGGCAAGCACCTTAACCATTAGCCCACCCTTATTGTTCATTTTCCTCAAAATATTTAACTCACAAAACATAGCTACTATTTTACATACCTTCCAGCTGCAGCCATAAAAAGGGCAGGGCAAAGGCAGTGGCTGCCCTGTGCGAAAGCTGTTAGAGGGTGCGATCAATAAGGTGCTAGTGATACAGAAGTGCAGTACCAGCAATGATTTATGAAGCCACTGGAACATTGTGGCTTCACAAATAAATGCCAACATTGTACTTGTTGTTATGGTTGAAGCTCAAGGCTCTGTAGTAACTGTAGCAAGGTGCTTGTTACATTTATAGTAAGCAGCTTGCTACAGTTATAGTTTTTGCTCTTCAACTTTGTATTGAAGGGAGACAATCTGGGGAACTGCCAAGAGCATCATATAAGTTAGCTAAGATTCTTCTTCTAGTACTAGGTTTGTGTCTTTATCGCTCAACTTCATTCCATCCCTGTGATGTGAATGCATAATTTTATTAATCTGTCAACTATGTTCCCTAGCCATAAGTTCCTGATTTCAATAGCCAGCCAGGACCACTGTATAGTTAAGTGACTTGCTCATACCTATACACTCTGCAAGTGGGTAGTGAAGGAATCAAACCCATGACTGCAAGATGAAGTACAGTTGTCTCTTAGCCTTAATTCTGTCCGCTAAATGGCTTTCCAACAAACTATTCCCACTACTTAAAGAAGTCAGTGGTCATATTCTTGTCATCACCCTTAACTACGAGTGTTCCAGTTAAAGTATGATTCATTTTATTCTATATTGCTTATATTTGGGGGCAAGAGGGGAGAAATGCTCAATTCTATGTTCCTAGAATTAGCTAAAATATGAATTTCCATCCTAAAGCCCACTCCTAGCAAACATGACATTATGCTAACCTGTAGTAATTACCACATCGCTCCTTACTCAGGTCACCAAACCTTGCGTCACATCTGCTTGAGTATAATAGCTTGAGCTTGCCATTGTTCATGTTATGCTGCTTGCTTCCGAATGGAGTGAATCATAATGCTTGCAAGCTAGTCATTTGTGGATGGTACACCTTAGAGAAAATGCAAGATAGGTGATGACTGCAGGCTGAAAAAAATAGTAAAGTGGTGTGGAGGCAATATTCTCCACATAGCAACTGCAGGAAGGCTTGCCCCACTGCAAAAATGCTTTTGTATGTAAAGTAATGAGCCTGATTCAAGCTGTCTTTCATTAGGCTTTGAAGTTGAAATATTGTGAAACAAGCTCAGATGTGTCAAGCAGACACAGTGGATCATAGTTTTATCTGATTTATTTTTACATTTTTAACTAGGTGAGTGGATTGAACACAACACACTTTTCAGCCATGACCTGTGACCCTGACAACAAACAGTGGTATTCAGTTTAAAGAAACATACATTAAAACAGATATTTAAATATGCAGTTTCACCAAAAACATTTAGGGATATACTAAAACAGATGATATGAATATGTTCATACAATGAGTTCACAATGGAAGACATTCAGAGATATATAAGGGAGTTCAATACCAGTTTTTCTAAGTTCTGTAAAAACAAGATCAAATGAACAGGCTAAAAAAAAAGAAATCTGTGTTGACTAAATCAGGAAGAGGTAGTCTTTTATGAGAAAAGAACTGTGCTAAGTACTGTTTGGTTAAAGAAGAACTGAGTTAAGCTTTGTTCTGGTACAGCACTTTCATTAGGATGAGAACGTGAGATGAGAGAAGGAAGCTTTTTAAAAAAGAAAAATGACAGTCTAAAATGGTTAATACTAACTTTTATAATAACAGCAGACGATCCTCATCTCAGCATACTCCCAGTTATGGTACTTGCACATTTCTCTTTAATTAATTCTTACTTTATCAGATACTTTCTCCCCGCCAGTTTTATCAATCAGACCATTTCTAGAGTTCCTCTACCTCACCGCCTACAGTAGCAGCTGTACTTTCTGCATTTACTCCTACATTTCTGCACTGTAACTTAGTACCTCTACACTTATTTAGGGTTTTTAATTAGTTTTTGTGAGAGATCACATTGTCAACCACTGTCTCCTGTTTTTTATTATGTGCCATAATCCCTATCACTTTCAACTCTCCCCAAAGTACCCTACATTGTTTTATAGCTGTGGAATTAGTTTCTTTAGGTATATGCATGGGACCTGTATGGTCTTTTGCTCCTTATTTCTGTGGTAGCTTAAAAAGTGTCATGGCAATGTGTAATCTTCCTTATACACCCTACCTCCATCCTCTGCCCTTTAGCCATGGGTCATTAAAGGTCACTTTGGCATCTTCTGAGATATTTATAATTCTCCTGTGTTAATCTTGGCTCCAGCAGTAAGGAATAACTCATCCTGCCTTCAATCTGCCAATCTTCCTGCTGCCTGAGTCTGTTGTCAAACCCAGATTGCTGATGGAATAATTACACGATTTGCCCTATACCAAACACAGGCCCTGGACTCATCCTTGCTAATGTCATTTACCGAAGCATTGGTTCTACCTATGAATACTGTGTTCTTGCTTTTTATTCCCATCCTGACCATCTAGCCTCTCCCATGACTCTCTATTGACCCATTTATTGCCCCAAGAAAGTACAGTTGTGTAAAATCTTGCCATAATGGTAGACGTCCTTCCCTTCACTGCTGCAGTATTCTTAACATATGAGATTCCCTGCCATGGAAGCCTGATGTTCGGCCAGTCTACCAAAGACTCCTTATGCTTTAAAGGTACACCGAACGTCACCATAGTTAGAACTAAATACCCCCATAGGAACAGCAGTCCAAGGAACCCAAGAGGTAATCTGTACCTCCAGGAAGGAAAAGGAGTAGGAGGAAGGAGGGAAGGAGTGGATACTGCAGCAGTGAAGGCAAAAACATCTACAGTTATGGTAAGATTTTACACAAGTGTACTATATTCTTACATTCACTGCTGCAGTATTCCGAACATATGGGAGTGTGCCAAAGGTCAGCAGGAAACTAGGGAGAGGAGGGAAGAGAAGAGCCCCCTAAAAAGCCATGAAGAAGGGCACTAGCAAAACCAGCCCTAGCTCTAGACATACCATCCAACTTGTAGTACTTGGTAAAGTCCAGGTAGCTGCTTCAATAATAGAATTAGTATCTAAGCACCAGATGAAGCCACATCTCTAGTAGAATGAGCCTTGACTGAAGAGGGAAGGGATTTGTCATGAAAAGTGTAACAAAAAGAAATAGCCTTAGAAATCCAAGAAGAAATGGCTTGCTTGGATACAGTCCCAAAGATCTAGGATGAAAAGAAACAAATAATTGATCAGATTTTTTAATAGCCTTAGTCTTATCCAAATAAACCCTGAGTTGCCTGTGTACATCCACAGTATGCAGCACCCTCTCACTGTCAGTTTGTGGAGAGGGGAAAAAAGTAGGCAGATTAATACACTGATTAAGTGATAGCTCATTATCACCTTAAGCATTAAAATAGGGTTAGTGTGCAAGGACACTGTCCTCGTGAAAGATCAAAAAAGGGGGAGAACCCATAAGGGCCTGTAACTCAGACACCCATCTGGCAGAAGTGACAGCTACAAAAGAACAGTCTTCCAGGAACAATGCTGCAAGGAAGTTGAAGCAGCAGGCGCAAAAGGAGCTTGAGTCAACTTCTCCAAAACAAAAATAAGATCCCAGGGAGGAGGAGCAGGCTTCCTGGGAGGTCTAATATTAAGGATGCCTTTAAAAAATTGTTTCACCACAAATCTAGATGCTAAAGGAGGAGAAAAAGGCAGACAAGCAGAGATAGCTGATAAGTGGGCCTTAATAGAAGAATAGGCTAAACCGGCATTGAGCAACTGACACAATAAGAGAGAGCCAAAGGCCTTCCACATTAAGTGGGTCCAGGTTATGAGAGAGAGAGAGACACCAAATAGAAAACGTCTTCCATTTGGATAAGTAGTATTTCCTAGTAGTAGGCTTCATGGCTTCCTGCAGCACTTGCAGCACATCCTCAGGGAAAAAAGGTGTCTATGAGGAATCAAAATCCTTTCACCCACAGTGTCAGTTGAAGCGTGGGCAGGTATGGATGACTGAGAGATCCCTTGTCTTGTGAAAGTAGCTCCACCCTGTGAAATAACTTGTGATGACTGCCCCTGGCTAAATGGAGAAGAAGAGGGAACCAGTGCTGTCACGGCCAAAAGGGAGTCATCAACAAGATTTTGGGAGCATCCTGTTGAACTTTGAACAAGAATTTCTGAATGAGAGGAAGGGGAGGAATGTATAAAGAAACATCCCCTTCAAGAAAATGAGAGGGTGTCCACCTTCCACAACACAGGACTTGGGACTCAGGCACAAAACAGAGGAAGTTGTCCATTCAGAAGGAAGGAAAAAAGATCCACTTGTGGGTACCCCACTGGTGGACAATGTCCAGAAACACAATCCTGTGAAGCATCCATTCATGGGACTGAGTTAAGGACCTGCTCATAGTGTCTGCCACAATGTTCTGATGGGAAGGGATATAAACTGCCTGAAGAGTGACTTGTTACTTGATAGCAAGATCCCATACCAGAAGTGCCAACTGGCAAAGAAGATATAATCTCATTCTTCCCTGTTTGTTAATATACCACATCACTGTGGTATTGTCTGTGAACACCTTGAGAGGCCTTGAAGGGAAAAGAGGATGAAAGGCCTGAAGAGCCAGCAGTAGAGCTCTCACCTCTTTGACATTGATCTGCTCCTTCTGCTGACAAGGCGACCACACCCCCTGAACTTTTAGGGAGCCAAATGTCACCACCCATCTCATGTTTGAAGCATTTGTGAAGAATTCCTGAGAGGGAAGTGGGGGAATGAAAAAGGATCCGTGGATTCAGAGACAACTGATGAATCCACCAGTGAAGTTCCTGTATGAGACAAGGAAGAAGAGGAACGACAAAGTCTAGAGCATGTGCATGTTGAAGCCATGCTGACTGAAGAAACCACTGAAACTTGTTCATGTGAAGTTTGGCCAAAGAGAGCATCAAAATGGTGGATGCCACGAAGCCCAGAGCTCTCAGAAACTCCCTGGCAATATTTGGAAGCCAGAGGAAGAAGAATGTGAAAGAAAGAAATGAGAGGTAAGGCCTTTGACGGGGGCAGGGAAGCCTACTTTGGCACTGTCTCAATCCTGCAACCTAGGAAAACATGATCCTGAGAAGGAGTAAGAGAAGACTTTTTGAAATTTATAGTGAATCCTAGACTCTGAAGAAGGGAAACTGCAAAATGAAGATTTGCAAGGGTCTCTGGAGAGGACGGCTGAATCAACAAGTCATCCAGTTTAGAAAAATCTGCATCCCTTGAAGCCTGCAAAAAGCAATCACAGGAGCAAGGCATTTGGTGAACACCCTTGGGGCAGTAGAAAGGCCAAAGGGCAAAGCAGAGAACTGAAAATACCAGGATGCAACAGAGAAATGCAAAAACTGATCAATCCTTTTTTCAAGAAGAATATGGAGATAAGCATCCTTGACATCCAGATGCACCATATTGGCTTGAGGGAGCAAGAGAGAAAACAGATTTTGAAGGGACAACGTCTGAACTGAAGGCCCTTTCAGAAAAGTATTTAGATGAGACAGGTCCAGAGTAGGTTGCCATCTGCCCTCCTTCCTGGGCACTAGAAACAGTCTGGAGTAAACCCCTTTCCCCCTTTGGGACACAGGCACCTCTTGAGTAGAACCTTGAATCAAGAGATTTTGAAGAACCTCTGGGAAAAAGGGAAGTTGTTTCTGATTGACTGAACTCAAGAATCCTCAGTGATCTGCATCCAAACAGGAAGAGAAAGAGAAAGGCAGAGAAAAAGGAATGTGGCTGGGACAGGATGGATAGTCACACAGCACCTGGTGTGTCTGAAAAGTAAGGCTTCACAGTCCCTGAAAACTGAGGAGCTTTAGCAGGAAGAGCCTGTTTGCCACTCTTCTTATCTTTAGTAGAAGGGTGGATTGCCTATGATCAAAGGCAGGCTTAGTGGGGTAGTTTCTCTGAAATTTAGGCACAGGAGAAACAAATACATGTTTAAGCTCCTGTAAGGCCTTACCATTATCCTGAAGGGACTTAAACAAATCAGCAGCAGTTTCCCCAAACAAAAGCTTAGAATCCAGAGGAGCACCCATCAACTTAGCTTTAATATCATCAGGGAGAGGTTGAATCCTAAGCCAACAATACCTCCTTATTACAGAACCAAAAACAGCAGTCATAGAAGGGGCATCTGCTGCATCATAACTGCATTTTATAGAATGACAAATTACTTGAGAGGAAGTCCTTAGCAAGGAAGGAAAAGAAGTTTTACCATCCAAGTCTGGAAAACTCAGAAATAAGTTGACAGGCCTGAGAAAGAAGAGCTAACACATACCTAGGCATATGGGTCTGAAAATTAATAGCCCTAAAGCTAATGTATCAGAAGTGTAAGCCTTCTTACCTAGCCTTTTCATAGCTCTGCTGCCCTTGTCAGAAGGCAATAACTTGGGAGAAGGAAGCAATTGAGATGGCTTATCAGAGGCTACAGACACGACAGAGGGTCAGCAGTAGGACACTTAAATAAAAAATAACAATTTTCAAGCACCCTATAAAACTTGTCAGGTTTCTTAGAAGCAGGTGGCATAGAATCAGTTGCATGAGAAGCATTGGAAAAAGCATCCAGCAAAGCAGCCAAAAACAGGAGGAATAGTCTCCATCATCCTAGAGAGCATGTCCCCAAAGGAAATTTCCTCAAAAGGAAAATCAGGACAAATAGAGTCCTCCTACTCCAACCCATAGTCCAAAGTAGAAGGAATTTGAGTAGAATAATTCAGGGATTTGTTATCAGAATCCGACTCATTCTCAGAAGAGTCCTGTTCTCTAGGCCTTTTAAGGACAGTAGAGGACCAAGGAGGAGCAGGAACCAAAACCTTTTGAGGAGGCTTTAAGGACATTAAAGCAGTAAATAGCCCTCAAGTAAAGGCCTGCCACTCACTTTGTGGATCCCTAGGAGCAGAAGAAACATATTTAAGTTTTTGTTTCTTTTGTAAGGAAATATCCCCTCCAAAAAACTGAGAAGGCTCAGACCCGGGATGACAGTTGAGAACCACAGTAGAAACTTTTTCCAAACTAAAAATGGAGGAACTCTACTAGGCCCCTCAGAAAAAAATCAGCCATCATTCTTCCTGAACATTCAAAACAGATGCCTGCAAAGCTTCTTCAAATGGACAGCCAGTCAGATCCTCACTTGCCTCCAACAAGGTTGCGGCAGCGAAATCTGACAACACAGCCAGGTGAGCCTCCAGATTTGTAATGACCTCTGGAGAAACACCTGGCAAAGTTGGACAGCAGAAGATTCTGGTCGTCCCTTTTTTTTTACCTTCTTCTTCTTCTCTAAAGGCTGACCCTTGGGGTGGGAGATTCCTTCCATTGTGTCTTTAGCGAGAAGATTAAGATGCTGGTTCTCAAGATACAAGGAAAGGGAAGAAAGTCTACTGTGAAGGGTTTTTGGGATGAACACCTGAAAAATTGAGAAGCTCCTAGACAAAAAAAACACTTATCATTGTGGTCTTTATGAGGAATCTGTCTCCCACACTGGCATTTACACTTCCTGGATGACATTAACCCCAAGGAGCACAAAACAAGACAGGAAAAAAACAAAAAAACACAATGAGGCACTTATATGAAACTGCAAAGAAGTCAGCAAACAGGCATAGGTAGTCACTGGCGAACAAAGATGCGTTAAACTGGCAGAAAACAGATGCAGGTAATTAGACTGATGGTGAAAAAATACGTGCAGATTGGTGGCAAAGAAGTTCTGACTATGGTAGGCCTAAATATCACCTCTATGTCCAATGCTATTTAAGGAGTGTTTGGGTGATGTTTGGTGTACCTTTAAGTATCAGGAGTCTTTGGTAGATTGGCCGCATGCCGGGCTTCCATGGCAAGGAATCCCCAAATGTTAAGAATACTGCAGCAGTGAATGCAAGGACATCCAAAGTCCTACATCTCATTCTTTCCCCTCTAGTCAAAAGTTAGAAGCTGGCAATAGTGCCATCATTCAAGGTGGGAATGGGGTTTTTGTATAGACTAAACGTTCCTCTTCCAACACTGAAATTTGCATTATGCTTACATGTGGTGATATGTGTATACTACCACACATACTGTCCCTGGTTTGTGGTGCAAGACCAGGTCTTGGGCCTCCCACTGGACCAGCTGTGGTCTAGTCCTCTTGAGGTACGTGAGCTAGCACAAGTGACACCACTCCCACCTTCCAGTGCAATCACTTTTACATTGCCCGAGTCACAAGATGAACCTGGTTGATCTGGGGCCTATAATAGATAGACATAATGTTTCATTTCTATAAACTAGCAGATTTGGACTTTTTTTGGGCTTCAGTCGCTCATTGCTTTGAGCGTAGACAGTTGTAGCAATCTACCATTGTATTTGTTATGATGATTGATTTTGCCACCTGACACTTTTATGCCCTTCCCTCGTTTTCTACTGTCATTATTTGTACATGTAATAGGTTTTCGAAGAGGCTTGGTTTAATTATTGAATATAACATCTACTTGATGCGCACATTAGCTAGCCTTGCTTTGTTTTTGACTTATGTACAGATTCCTATTGTACAGGTTAGCTATTTAACACTACTGCTGCCCACAATGGTTAGGGCTGATTGTTTTCCAGCTTTTCAACATGTACGCCCGATCCTGTATTATTGCAGATTTTAGCTCTGTTTTGATTAGGGCACGTTTTATTTAGATGTGTATCCCTGCTATTTATTAATCTAAGTAACATTCATTTGTGAGTTAAGCTATTTATCCAAGCTGTTGCATTTTAGCAGAGGTGGGATTGTTATTGTTCTCAAAAATCCGGAATATTCATACCGACAACGCTTATTAAAGCGGGACTTATAAATATATTTTTTTAAAGTGTAGCGCAGTTTTAGAGCCTTACTAGTCAATTGACTAGCTTTCATACAACTGATATGTTGCAGTATGTGCATTTGCTAGCTACATTACTTTTTAATTCTTCTTTTTAATGATTGTTTATTTAGTATTTGTATTTTTTCTTCGTAACCCTTAATTGGGTTTTATGCCTCTTAAGGTTGCTATGGACTTCTGTCTAATTTAGGAATGCACTTTAATTTGATAGGTTGATTCATTTTAAATGTATAGTATAAGAGATTTCCTTGTCATCTCGTGGTTGTCTGATGAAGGCGGGTTATTTGAATCTGCCGAAAGCGCTTACCATTATTTGGATTTTTATCATTTGTATCGCATTTGGGTGATTAAATTTGAGTTTTTCAGCTCTCCTATCGTGTACAGTCCATTCTTTCAGGAGTTCTTGTTTCTTGTTGTTTGGTATTTGACTTGATAGCAAGATCCCATACCAGAAGTGCCAACTGGCAAAGAAGATATAATCTCATTCTTCCCTGTTTGTTAATATACCACATCACTGTGGTATTGTCTGTGAACACCTTGAGAGGCCTTGAAGGGAAAAGAGGATGAAAGGCCTGAAGAGCCAGCAGTAGAGCTCTCACCTCTTTGACATTGATCTGCTCCTTCTGCTGACAAGGCGACCACACCCCCTGAACTTTTAGGGAGCCAAATGTCACCACCCATCCCATGTTTGAAGCATTTGTGAAGAATTCCTGAGAGGGAAGTGGGGGAATGAAAAAGGATCCGTGGATTCAGAGACAACTGATGAATCCACCAGTGAAGTTCCTGTATGAGACAAGGAAGAAGAGGAACTACAAAGTCTAGAGCATGTGCATGTTGAAGCCATGCTGACTGAAGAAACCACTGAAACTTGTTCATGTGAAGTTTGGCCAAAGAGAGCATCAAAATGGTGGATGCCATGAAGCCCAGAGCTCTCAGAAACTCCCTGGCAATATTTGGAAGCCAGAGGAAGAATAATGTGAAAGAAAGAAATGAGAGGTAAGGCCTTTGACGGGGGCAGGGAAGCCAACTTTGGCACTGTCTCAATCCTGCAACCTAGGAAAACATGATCCTGAGAAGGAGTAAGAGAAGACTTTTTGAAATTTATAGTGAATCCTAGACTCTGAAGAAGGGAAACTGCAAAATGAAGATTTGCAAGGGTCTCTGGAGAGAACGGCTGAATCAACAAGTCATCCAGTTTAGAAAAATCTGCATCCCTTGAAGCCTGCAAAAGCAATCACAGGAGCAAGGCATTTGGTGAACACCCTTGGGGCAGTAGAAAGGCCAAAGGGCAAAGCAGAGAACTGAAAATACCAGGATGCAACAGAGAAATGCAAAAACTGATCAATCCTCTTTTCAAGAAGAATATGGAGATAAGCATCCTTGACATCCAGATGCACCATATTGGCTTGAGGGAGCAAGAGAGGAAACAGATTTTGAAGGGACAACGTCTGAACTGAAGGCACTTTGAGAAAAGTATTTAGATGAGACAGGTCCAGAGTAGGTTGCCATCTGCCCTCCTTCCTGGGCACTAGAAACAGTCTGGAGTAAACCCCTTTCCCCCTTTGGGACACAGGCACCTCTTGAGTAGAACCTTGAATCAAGAGATTTTGAAGAACCTCTGGGAAAAAGGGAAGTTGTTTCTGATTGACTGAACTCAAGAATCCTCAGTGATCTGCATCCAAACAGGAAGAGAAAGAGAAAGGCAGAGAAAAAGGAATGTGGCTGGGACAGGATGGATAGTCACACAGCACCTGGCGTGTCTGAAAAGTAAGGCTTCACAGTCCCTGAAAACTGAGGAGCTTTAGCAGGAAGAGCCTGTCTGCCACTCTTCTTATCTTTAGTAGAAGGGCGGATTGCCTATGATCAAAGGCAGGCTTAGTGGGGTAGTTTCTCTGAAATTTAGGCACAGGAGAAACAAATACATGTTTAAGCTCCTGTAAGGCCTTACCATTATCCTGAAGGGACTTAAACAAATCAGCAGCAGTTTCCCCAAACAAAAGCTTAGAATCCAATGGAGCATCCATCAACTTAGCCTTAATATCATCAGGGAGTGGTTGAAGCCTAAGCCAAGAATACCTCCTTATTACCGAACCAAAAACAACAGACATAGAAGAGGCATCTGCTGCATCATAACTACATTTTATAGAATGACAAATTACTTGAGAGGAAGTCCTTAGCAAGGAAGGAAAAGAAGTTTTACCATCCAAGTCTGGAAAACTCAGAAATAAGTTGACAGGCCTGAGAAAGAAGAGCTAACACATACCTAGGCATATGGGTCTGAACATTAATAGCCCTAAAAGCTAATGTATCAGAAGTGTAAGCCTTCTTACCTAGCCTTTTCATAGCTCTGCTGCCCTTGTCAGAAGGCAATAACTTGGGAGAAGGAAGCAATTGAGATGGCTTATCAGAGGCTACAGACACGACAGAGGGGTCAGCAGTAGGACACTTAAATAAAAAATAACAATTTTCAAGCACCCTATAAAACTTGTCAGGTTTCTTAGAAGCAGGTGGCATAGAATCAGTTGCATGAGAAGCATTGGAAAAAGCATCCAGCAAAGCAGCCAAAAACAGGAGGAATAGTCTCCATCATCCTAGAGAGCATGTCCCCAAAGGAAATTTCCTCAAAAGGAAAATCAGGACAAATAGAGTCCTCCTACTCCAACCCATAGTCCAAAGTAGAAGGAATTTGAGTAGAATAATTCAGGGATTTGTTATCAGAATCCGACTCATTCTCAGAAGAGTCCTGTTCTCTAGGCCTTTTAAGGACAGTAGAGGACCAAGGAGGAGCAGGAACCAAAACCTTTTGAGGAGGCTTTAAGGACATTAAAGCAGTAAATAGCCCTCAAGTAAAGGCCTGCCACTCACTTTGTGGATCCCTAGGAGCAGAAGAAACATATTTAAGTTTTTGTTTCTTTTGTAAGGGAATATCCCCTCCAAAAAACTGAGAAGGCTCAGACCTGGGATAACAGTTGAGAACCACAGTAGAAACTTCTTCCAAACTAAAAATGGAGGAACTCCACTAGGCCCCTCAGAAAAAAATCAGCCATCATTCTTCCTGAACATTCAAAACAGATGCCTGCAAAGCTTCTTCAAATGGACAGCCAGTCAGATCCCCACTTGCCTCCAACAAGGTTGCGGCAGCGAAATCTGACAACACAGCCAGGTGAGCCTCCAGATTTGTAATGACCTCTGGAGAAACACCTGGCAAAGTTGGACAGCAGAAGATTCTGGTCGTCCCTTTTTTTTTTTACCTTCTTCTTCTTCTCTAAAGGCTGACCCTTGGGGTGGGAGATTCCTTCCATTGTGTCTTTAGCAAGAAGATTAAGATGCTGGTTCTCAAGATACAAGGAAAGGGAAGAAAGTCTACTGTGAAGGGTTTTTGGGATGAACACCTGAAAAATTGAGAAGCTCCTAGACAAAAAAAACACTTATCATTGTGGTCTTTATGAGGAATCTGTCTCCCACACTGGCATTTACACTTCCTGGATGACATTAACCCCAAGGAGCACAAAACAAGACAGGAAAAAAACAAAAAAACACAATGAGGCACTTATATGAAACTGCAAAGAAGTCAGCAAACAGGCATAGGTAGTCACTGGTGAACAAAGATGCGTTAAACTGGCAGAAAACAGATGCAGGTAATTAGACTGATGGTGAAAAAATACGTGCAGATTGGTGGCAAAGAAGTTCTGACTATGGTAGGCCTAAATATCACCTCTATGTCCAATGCTATTTAAGGAGTGTTTGGGTGATGTTTGGTGTACCTTTAAGTATCAGGAGTCTTTGGTAGATTGGCCGCATGCCGGGCTTCCATGGCAAGGAATCCCCAAATGTTAAGAATACTGCAGCAGTGAATGCAAGGACATACAAAGTCCTACATCTCATTCTTTCCCCTCTAGTCAAAAGTTAGAAGCTGGCAATAGTGCCATCATTCAAGGTGGGAATGGGGTTTTTGTATAGACTAAACGTTCCTCTTCCAACACTGAAATTTGCATTATGCTTACATGTGGTGATATGTGTATACTACCACAAATACTGTCCCTGGTTTGTGGTGCAAGACCAGGTCTTGGGCCTCCCACTGGACCAGCTGTGGTCTAGTCCTCTTGAGGTAGGTGAGCTAGCACAAGTGACACCACTCCCACCTTCCAGTGCAATCACTTCTACATTGCCCGAGTCACAAGATGAACCTGGTTGATCTGGGGCCTAGGCAGGGCTTTAGCCCTTTAAACAATAGAGCTGAACAATTACTGTTATTTTAACTGCATTGAGATCTGGGAGAGGCCAAACTGGGGAGTGCCAAAATGCTCATCTTGAGTTCATGGTACAGCTCAGTCTAAGAGCCATGATATCATACAGTTACCCGTAACCTTGCATGCCTCTTAAGTCAGGCTTTTTGCACTACCCTTAAATCATGGTATTTGCACTTGGATTTGTTTGTAGATAACAACAGTGTTTGTTAAATGTTTACAGTTTGAAATACTTCAATTTCATGTATAAAAATAGCTATATAGCTGTATTAGTTTTGATTTGTGTTCTTATGAAACACATTTTTGTTGTTTTATTTTAAGAGTTATCTACCGTACCAAACCTCCTAAGAGCAGGGTCGATGCTGTTGGGCCTGTTTGTAGCTCCCATGACAACGACATGAGACCGCTGCTTTAATCCATCCATCAAGGTAAGAAGCTGGGACACAATCCTTCTCTCCACCTCACCATGTGTCTGAAACACAAACAAAAGGCATGTTGACAAGCTAAGGTACTCCTCTTTGTAATTATTCTGAATCTGGTTGAGGGAATACATTCCTGCTTTTATGTTTAACCGAAAGCCATGTATTAAACTGATGAGTTAATATAATTATGTTTTATATATACAGCAAAATGCAAACTACACATGAATGATAGCACATCAATACAGAGGAAGCTTTTTTATCTTAAAGTGTACCTCTAAACTTCAACTGGATTTTCTGTTTTGCCTGAGAAGATTTAATTCTAAGCCATGGGTTGGCAGTCGTTTTTGGGCAGAGTGAGAGCACTGAGCAGAGTAACAAAAATCACCACTTCTACTCTATATAAGAAGGTGAAGTGACAGGAAGTGGTTGAAAGAGCAAGTGTTACTAATTATTATACTTAGATATTCACATATGCTTTAAAATGCATTATTACAGTCTATAAATTATAGTTGCAATCAGTCTGTCAGAAGAATAAGATAAGGTACAGCTTTGTAGTCAGTAATCAAGATACTGCCCTCTGCTGGTAACCAGTGGAGGGCCAATTAAAATGTGCACATGTTCTTTTATACAAGTGCCAGGACTGCACACCTACCAGCTATCCAATTCCCTGTGTTGTAAGGTACTGAAACACCTTTTTTCTTATGCAAGCCTTATGGCTCTTCAAAACCATTTCCTTATCAATGAAATGTTTTATTTTTCATTATTCTCAACAGCACAGACAATCTGAAATTTGGGGAGGCAACTACTTGAGTGTCTCATCTTCCCACTTATAGAACACATCCAAAAGTTAAAAGAGACAATTACAGTTCTGTTAATGTAAACAGCAAAGGGCACTTTCAATTCAGACTCAAGTTCATGATACATTTTATTTCATCTTGTATCTTTATCACAGTTAAGTGTCAAAATCCAGTCATGCCAATTAGTCATAGGCTAAGTAGTTAACTTAATCTGATCAGCAGTGCGCACCGAATTTCTCACTCCAGAGTCTAAGTAATCCTGTTTCTCAAAACATGAGTGAAAATATGGTTAACCTAGTGAACTGAAATGGAAAGGCATAAGTCCAAGAGCTTTCAAATCATCTAACATAACATTAGACAAGTTAAAGAGCTGTAGTAACATCAGCATAATATATTCTCATGGCCAAAATCTCTGACAAACTCACTCTCTAACATCTGTGTTACAGACTTACTACTTCACATCAAAGCATATATTCACACCCAGTCACCAGTCTGTCTTTGGTATCGTCTTGAGTTTCTTGCATCTCAGTTATTAATCACACAGCACTGCATCACTATGACATCAAGTGAAACAACCCTGTGTTACTTATACTTTGAGTGAATCCCTACTGCATCACTCAAAGACACAGTGAAACATAACTAAGTCTCTCATATTTTCAAATTCACAATTAGTATGCTGTAGTACACTAGTGCCATTCACTGGATGACTTAGGTCCACATCACTTTCTCACTTCACACTCATCCCCATTGCCTTTCTGAAGCTGCCAAAACCATGCTGCCCATAGGTTAACATTTTAATCAGATACCTTGATAGCTCATAGTATCTTCTACCCACTACAGTCATGTTATACCAAAACTAACTGATCAGTCATAAAAATACTCTGTTCATGCCACCATATACACAATGAACACACTATGTAAAAAAATACACACACACACACACACACACACACACACACACACACACACACACACACACACACACACACACACATAAACATGACCATCAATATGCAAAGTTGGATAGGATTACATAGTGGTGTTAGGCATGGTTAACCAGGGTTGGGTACAGATTGTATTTCATCTGGTATAGGGCAATCCCACAGCTTGTCATGTCCACTATGTTATGCCTAGGATAACATGCTACAGT
This sequence comes from Protopterus annectens, assembly GCF_019279795.1. Taxonomy (NCBI): domain Eukaryota; kingdom Metazoa; phylum Chordata; order Ceratodontiformes; family Protopteridae; genus Protopterus; species Protopterus annectens. Next base: position 1,603,526,131 of record NC_056743.1, on the reverse strand, counting down.
AGTAGGGAACAAGACATAGATATCATAGCTTCACTCTTAAGGAAAAACAAATCCTCTTGGAGGCATTTAACACCTAGACAGGCAGAACATGCTAAAGAATGAAGCCTGGTGCTGGCAAGCAAAAATACCATTAAAAGATTGAACTGCCCATTGGCACATTATAAGAAGAAAGCAAATGGCATGGTGTCCTGTGCCATAAGTAAAGTCTGGCAGAATGACATTCCTCCTAAAGCCTCTGCTGAGGGACACTCCCACTGGGAAAAGCCTGACACCTGATGAGGAGCATTTGATATCCCTTCATGGTGATGATTTGAGCAGTGATGAGGATGGCATGGATACTATTCAAGGTGGTGGAAATATGGGCCCCTTGGTTTGCCCAGCATGTGTTTCCACAGTTGGTAGAGCAGTTCATTATATTCAATTTGTAGTGGAGCATTGGTTATCCAGTTTGTAATCAGTTACCCTTAGTACATACTTCTGTGAATGACCCTCTAATAGGTCCATCAGGATTAACAATTGTACTTGAAGCTACAGAAACATCACACGGTAACCCTTTTTTTCATTTTACCTGCACTACTAAATGTATAAGTGTACACTTATGTACAGCTACTGTAATACACAATGCTAATGTGTTTGTCATTTGTTCACAAGTATGTCAACAACCGCATCATCAGTGATACACTATGGTGTGAGACAGCAGGCAGATGTCAGCCATTTAACAATCGACTCCAATGCCATTACTTTCATTTTCAGGACATGGCCTAAGGAGAATGTCATCAAAAATACCCATTTCACAATGCCAGCTATAGCTCAGCTCTCCCCCTTCACTGGCACAACTGTGTAAATGATGATGACTGTGATTATACAACTATACATTTGTGGATTGTGCATGGGGAATTTTCTGCTGCACAGTGTGAGTCAACAGTGCATCAAACATCTTAGACTACACGATGTACACTGCATTCACCAAGTTTCATCCTCTGTAATTTTGCACTGTCACTAAGTGTTTGTAAAGGCCTATAACTGTGGATTAAATGCTGCTGCTTCATCTGAGCTACCATGTACTGTGCACAAGCCTGTCGGGGGGGGGGGTCCAGTGCTGCTAGCATTGTCTGGCTACTATTACTATCCTCACTGCTGCAAGTTCTAGATGGTACATGGGAGTGGAGCTTTATGACCACTTGGAAATCTAGCTATTGGTGGTGGTAGCACTGGCGAATCAGACTGAATCAGAATCATAGTGTGCAGAATGCAACACAGAGTAAACATTCCTCAGGTAGAAACAGAGTCATACTGAAGACTCCCTACCAGACTTGTCCAGGCAATGAAAACAGGCTTTAAGCAGGTCGATACTCATTCAATGACTATGTGGATCTATAACAGGGTGGTATTGTAGCATTCCTCTTCAGCATCCTATCTGTTCCAAACTGGTGTCATAAACCAGGGTTCTTGTGTATAGCCTGCATCACCTGAACAACATAATTGGGAGGGGGAAGATTGATACAGGGTGGTTATTCATTACACCTTTCTCATTGTTTACACAATTATCTATGTGGATATTTTTTGATTTATGTTGTACTTACCTACTATGTTTTCATGTGGTCTTTCACCATGCAGGAAGTAGCAATGCAGTGAACTTGTATGCCAAATGTGGGAATCGAGGCACTACCAGGATGCTTGGGTAAGATGTTTGTGATATAACCACTTGCATCACATGCTATCTGGCAGTTGATAGAATGGTAACTTTTTTGTTATGGTACCTTATTCTCATGGATCAGGTGGGGCCATAGTAGCCACATGGGTGCAATTTATCACACCAAGCACCTCAATAAACCATGCTAGATCACAAAAAGCACTCATGGTAGTAGTTCTTTTCTGTTTGGTGGTATCTTTGGGAAATAGATATGCTTTCTCATCCACAACGGCTTGAATAACATTTAAGAACTGCTACAGTACCCCCAGGCTGAAGCTTATGAGATACCTGTATCCCCAGTCTCTCTCTCTCTGAAATGTCCCCAAGGGAAGATAATGAGAGCCATACATACCTTGGTATCCACAGGGATAGGCAGGCCATGCATTCCCTCAGTTTCAGTTTGTCCAGCATAAGCGTTCATTAAAATCCTTATTATGCCGCTGTCCACATGAAAGCTGTCAAGAGCTTCCTACTCCTCAAATCTATAATGCATTAGCCATTGCCGGCAATGCCTATGCTTTGGGTTCTAAGCAATGCCAAGCATACTAGGTTGTGGTACCATGGCAACAAGCATTTTAAAGTGGGAAAACACAAAAATATCTGTTAACCCAAACTTTGTTATCACTGCAAAGTCACTAGAAACCACAGTGCTTGCCTTTTTTTTATTTATATAACTCTGAATTGCAAAAAACAGGAAAGGCACACAATTGGCACATCATCAGCCCATCATCTGCATGCATTGCTTCATTTAAATGATATTATGCATTCATTTATATATGACTTTTTCTGCAATTTTTTTGTGGCTTGCAAAAATGTGCAACAATGCATTATGAATTGTACTGTATTTGCACGGGTCTATATTATTTCACGAAAGCTGTTTTCAAAGAACACATCTTCATTGACACATATTCAGCAAAAATCACTTCCATGATTCACTGAATTTTCTAAGAGCAATGAAACAATTGCCTCACAGCACAACAGAGCCTACAACTAACTAAATCAAACCAACCCAACGTTGGGGCTTTGCCCCCCCCCACATCCCCTAACTATATATACCAACCTTAGAGAGCGCACTACAGTAGGGAAATGGGCAAAGTTGTGTAGCTGGCCAACTATTTCATTGCCCTTGGAAACTTCGGCGAATTGTGGAAGTGATTTTTGCTGAATACATGTTGACGAAGAGGTGTTTGCTGAAAATAACTTTCAGCGAACTAATACAGACCCATTTGCACACATCTTCAATTTGCACAATGACAACCAAACAAGCAGCTTTATGATACAGATAGATAAAGACCTTAATACACCCTTGATGAGCCATGCTTGATAACTGGTATGGGTGGCATGGAGGGGCTACTCGGGAGGATGGAAGTGAGGGGCTGATGTGAGCTTGGCCATCCTTAGGGAAATGAGGCAGCCTAAGTTTGCTGCTATAAAATAGCATTACGAGCCCAGAAAGCCCAGCTCTGTATAAGCAGTGAGCCTCTTGGTCCAGGGTAAGTGTATGGGTAGAAGCATGCATGCATCTCCTAGGGACAAGGAACATGGAGCTGGCAAGGCCACCATGACGGTAAGGGAGTTAGGTCACACTCTCTAGAAGCAGTATGATACTACACTAGCCTTCTCAATCTCCTCACTGGCTCTGAATGTGTGTTGGTTTGAGTCTAGATGAGGCTAAAGTGAGTCCAGATAATGTAATGAATGAGAAGATGAGCTGGTGGCAGCTGATGGTTAGCTACAGAGTGGAAAAAAATGCTTCCCAAAGTGTATGCATTCAGATACAGCCCTGTGGGGGAGATCTGGCTAGAAACATTGAAGGCAATGAACAACAGACTTGAAGGAGTAGAGCTAGTAAACCTTTACAATGTTGTATAGAAGCAGTTAACACTGAAAAGGAGGCTCCAGTTAAAGTTTGATTCAGGAAGAACAGTGAAGAGTATGTCAAGGTTATAAAATAGTAGCTCACAGTCCAAGAGGGCTGCCAGGATGACCTCATCTGGTCATCTGACTCTAGGTTCTTACAGTATTCCCCAGCTCTGATCCTATTCAGCACTGTGGGGTGACTTTTAATGATTTAACAGCTCATTTAAATTCCCCTATTTTTTCTTACAATTAATCTCTACTGTGCCAGTATCCTCTATTAAAACATCCTCTATTAAAACATATACATTTAACTCGGCTACAGAAATACATGTTCAGCAGGGTGCACTATTGATACATTTCACCATAAGCAAAGCTCACAAATGCATTTTCAGCACAAGCATCTGTACAAAATTAGTTTGATGTACACATGACATACAGTTCTAATACATTTGTAACACAAGCCTCTTGTATAAATCAATTTGATATTCAAAGGGCATACCATTCTTTACAAAATTCCAGCTGTCTATGCTGGCACTTGCCCATATCATCACAGTCCCAGTGGATAGGGACGTGCAGGTAGGGATCCTTCAGATTCAATGTGATCAGGAAAGCCCCTGGGAGGAGTAAGAGAGGTAACAACTGCAGGCTGAGGATCTTTAATTTGTGTACTCTCATGAAGAGGATGAGTTAGGACAAGTACAAAATCAGTCTCCAAAAGTCTCACTTTTTTAAGACTGCTAAGAGGAAGAAGTAAAAATCTAACCCTTCTTCATGTTTGGTACCTTTCCCATCACCCTATGACTTAGAAATAACTACACAAGGGCTAAGTCAAGATGTAGTTGCTCCTTCAGAGCTGGAGTCATTCCCATAAAGACTGTGAAGGTCTCAAACCTATATCATGTACCATCTGCTATGATGCTTAACACACCAATGCTTGAATCTGCTTTTGACTTGGCTACCCAGAAGTGGTTCATTCTGCTTTCCTAAGGATAAAAAGTGTCCACATCAATTTTTACCTGAATAATTGCAAGCAAGCTGAGTGAGGATGGGGGAGGGGACAAGGAATGAGGATGGTCTTAGTCACAGCTGTTCAGAAGGAAGGGCAGAACCACTTTCTGCCTGCTTTGCTCTTTCACTTCTTCTACCATACCTGCTTCTCTTCAGAATTTTTAACTTTTATCTGCTGACCTTTGGGCTGATGCTTGAACAAAGGGCCAGTCTTTTGAAGGGCAATTCCTGTTACACTGAGGAAAATGGAGTTTCTTTAATATTTTCATAACCTTGCTTTTTTTCTTTAGTTTGTTAAAGATGCCTTGTGAACGTTTGTCAAACAAATAATTTTTGATAAGGGGGCATTTAGCATATCCCCTTTAACATCCTAGGATAACACCTATACCCTTAATGAAGTGTAATGCCTGATGTCTGATCTCATAGCATTGCTCCAGAAACTGCGTCTGCAGTATCATATCTACATTTGATTATATGCTTCCTCATTTGCTTGGACAGCTGAACAAATTTCCAGTTCTAAACTCAAGAGTCTCATCCTGAATTTCTGCACATAATTCACCTAACACCTATCTCTGCCAGGATTTCTCCTTGATATTTAGTTATATGCATAGGACAATTTATCACCCTGATAGCAGGATGGCATACCTATTAGCTGTCCATAATTTCAGAGAATGCCTGACTTTTGCCTCATACTTTAGTCTGGTCCTTATAAAATGTATATTTTTCTTTCAAATCATTGAAGATATTTAGTCACTTAATAATGACCGACATTAGAGTTTCCAACTTCATATCTTTCAGAAAATGTATGCTAATGCAAAACCTATCACACTAGCAGCTATCTAAGTTTATAAGCACATAGGTAAATAATAGGCAATCATTCTGCAGAGTATCACATGCCTAGCCAATAACCAGACAGTGACTTAGGTGATGATCTAACTCTGTATCTTGTGTCTGCAAGGTAAATACCTTAACATTATGTCAACCCCCAACCCTCAAAAAAAAAAAAAAAGGATGGAGAGTTTGTGGGAATATTGGATAAGACAGTGATTTATGTCACTCCACAGACATTATGTTGGCCTTTGCTGGAGCTGATCAGCTGCCTATTTAAGTCCACAATCTAGAGAACTGTGTAGTAACAACATGCACCACAGACGATATCTAAGGGTTGACTTGCTCAAGATCACGCAGTAAGTAAATGAAGATTGTAAGAATAAAAACCTTTCCCACAGTAACTATAGCTGTCTTAACCTTCTGCTCCAACTGCCAGACTTAGAAAAGCAATATTTAAAATCTGTGTCTGACTTTGAGCCTTTGTCCACCCTTTATTTTTGGCATTGTCCAAAATTTTTGTGTTAAGATGTTGAACAGTATGCTAAAGGAGCCGATGAATACATCTATTTAGCAAATCTATATATGACCCTTCTTTCCTATTTCCATCATAGGTTAGGCCCTGTAACAAGCTTATTTGATGTCTAGAGAGAATACAGTGGTGAGCACTGCTTGGTTCTTATAGAGGTATTGGTGCATTTGCTAGACTGTATAAAAATTGCCCAGTTTCATAGGTGTGCAGGTTCAGAATGCAGCTGAAGCAAAGGTGCAAATAAGATATCATCAAAGGTTTTAAGAACTAGTTGGTTCTTCCAGGCTAAGGAGATTATTATTTTTTTATTTTATTTTATTTTATTTTTTTACTGTCTGACATTTGCTTTGTTTCCTCAGTTTGGAGACTGTTCCTCTGGAAAAAAAAAACACTTCAACTGGATAAAAAGTTTTAAGCAACATATATTCATATTACTATAACGTTTACTAAACACGCAGTAAGAAAAAATCACAGGCCAAGGATTGCATTAAAAAACTGACTATTCACATTCTAAGCATCTGATAGAGAATAAATGTTGTAGAAATGATAAATTTGCCAGAAATGTTATGTCCATCTCAAACTTCCTTTACCATACTATGTAAGTCATTTTAAGCAAATCAGTGTTAATTTAAAAAGATTTATATGGAATGGGATAGTTATGAAAGTATTCACAAATAACCGACTGGCCCTACCCTGATAAACAAACAAAATAAATCAACAGATATGCATCAAATTCAAAAATAACTTTCTAGCCTGACAGAGTAGAGGAATAAAACCCTCCCTATAGTGCAGAAGACCTGAGATAGAGAAACAACTTGAGCACATGTCCGCATGGCTAAGATATAGTTGTATCTTGGGCATATAAGCAAGATTGCAGGGAGGATGGGATGTCAATCCTGAGGAGGAAGGGTGCACTGGAAGTGGATTTCTCATTGAGGTCCTTTGGAGATTGGGGCCCAGAGAGATTGCTAGGCTAGGTATAGGTAGCAGCAAAGGAGGAGTGTCTGTTCTAGGGCCTGGGATAGGCACATGCTAACAGACACCACACTACCCACCTAGCCTAATGTGTGGGTCTGTCATTATGCTGGGGAGGGGATAGGGCTTAAGAAAAAAAAACGTAATGCTTTGATTAGCATACATGATGTCTTCTCTGTTCCACTCCATGCCTCCATTCTGAACTGCCAACAATGGTCCCAGTTGGTATAGTACTGGTATATATACAGGCTGATTATAGCAAGCAAAAGCCTAATTATCTATAGGGGGTCAGAATAGGCTGAAATACTCTCAGTATCAAGTTACTAGAAAAAAATGGAGAGTTATTTGCTTGCATTGGGGTATGCAAAAATTTATAGGCATTTTTGGATATTTGCATAGACGTGGTTACATAAATATTTGGTATAACAGCCTGTGTCATTGGCTTCTGTTGGACAAATATGGAAATAGTTTCAGGATTCTAGCTTCATATTTTTTGGGAGGGACTAGAATTGGGGCAACTTTAAAAAGAGAGAATCAGCATGTCTTACAGTAGTAATGGCTGGGTAGCTTTTTTTTAATCCGAAATGAATGGTCAAGTAAGTCGAGTCTTTCACCTGAAATGTATGCAGTAGGATTGGCTAGGGGACATAAGTGGGATAAACATGAAAATAAATCGAATGCTCTATGAGAGACACAAAAAAAAATGCCATTGGTGGAAATCTAGAATCTCCCTATTCAATTAAGGAGGGGCAGACATTAATAACTAATATTTATAAAAGTTCATCCCATTTTTTACAAAGAAGACCAATAGTAAATGGAAGATTTAGCTCCAGGTCTGTGACAGGCATCTTACTGACTGATTGGGTAATTGTCCCATCACTCAGCTATGTAACAGTGGCTGTAATAGGGCTGTAAAGTAGTTTATCATAAATATAGCATAGTGACAGGATATGTCACAGGGCCGTTTTATAACTTTAACCTAAACTGGGGCTAACTTTTCTTGTTTCTACAGTATTTTCTGGGTCACTAACATGAAGGACAGCAGATTCCTTTTTATGTATAATAAACAAGCCTATGTACATGATAACATTAGAAGTCTATCTTATTGTATTATAAACAAAAAAGAGCACACAAGCAGAGGGAAGGCACGATACACTCCAAAAGGCTTTATTGAGACAAAATAAATGACAGTAAAATGGGAGCTTGTTTTCATCCAAAACAGAGTTAGACTTCATCAGATAACAGTCATAGACATGCACATGACTTAAAAAGCTAATTTGAAAAGTTTTAAAAAGTTTTAACCAATCATGTATATTAATTAAGTCATTTGTAAAAAACAATAGATGAATACAATTCTTATAAAAAGTATATTCTTGCAAGATTAGAATGATTCAAAAGAATCAAAAAAATAAAAAAAATTCATAATTAGAAACCAATTGAGCATTATAAATGTAAAACGTACAGATGAATGACCTTTTATATAAAACTGAGTTTAAAAAATTTAATTTAACAAGTTAGTTAAAAAAGCACAATACCATCATCCAGTGGCTGAAATGTAGAATACAGTCAATAGACAGTGGAAATTAATTTAATTAAATACATATCTAATAGGGGGGAAGCCGCAGTGGTGCAGCGGTAGCGTTGTTGCCTCACAGCAAGAGGTTCTCTTGGCTGGAGCACCTTCTGTGTGGAGTCTGCATGTCCTCCCCGCGGTAGAGTGGCATTCGAAAGACATGCGTAGAATGGGCATGCCTTCATTGAAGGTTGGGCGTCGAGTTGGCACCTCGGCACCCATAAAAAATCTACTGCCAATCATTAGCAGACCGGAGTTCCGCTGTGGCAACCCCTAACCTAAAGCCAAAAGAAGAACAACATATCTAATAGAGAAAAATAAAGTAAATTGTAACATGAAATATTGGATGAAAAGTGTATGGTGCATAACATATTGTGTGACAAGTCACAATTTAGCTGCCCTAAGTTTTAAAAGGGGTACAATACTAATGTGCTCATTGATCCCCGGTCTTTTCCTGGAATCAAGGGTGACTTGCCAAAAGAGCTCACGATATTCCAAACAAGCCTCCCAAGGGCCACCTCTAATGTCCAAAGGAACTTGCTCAATAACAAAAAATAAAAACTTGGCATCTGTACAGGTCAAGGTATGTTTGTATGGAGCGTTTTTCTCATTAGATGTCCTAATATCATAGTGGTGCTCATATATGCACCTCCTCAACCTACTCTCTGTTTTCCCTATATAGAATGCCTGGCATAGGGAACAAGAGGCCAAATACACTACACCACTAGTATTGCAGTTAGAGAAGGCATTACTAATAATGTCCCTCCCCCTGCTACTTATATGTACCTTTTCACAGTCAGCAATGTGCACACATTGTGCACAGGCACCACACTTAAAGGTGTCTTTTTTCTTCCCATTAGTGGCCCCTAACGATGTTGTGAGAGACTCAAAAAAATTCTTAAGATTCCTACCCTTCCTGAAAACAAAATTCAGGGGTTCCATCCCCAGTGTATTCAAATCTGTGAAACTGAGAAATTTCTCCCATTCCCTATTTATAATAGGTCTCCCCAGTGGGGCATTACCCCCATAATCCATTGGGAAAATCCTGTTGATTGATTTACCATCATCGACAACCTTGATGGTCAAACTCCCAGCTGAACCCTTCCCTAACAAGGGCAAATAGAGGTCAATTCCTTTTTCTAAAACTTCCCTCATAATTTTTTTCACCAAGCTGGGGGGGTATCCATGTTCACAATAAAATCCTTCCAAGGTCTCACATTCTTTTTTAAAATCATCATTATTAGAGGTCAGACGACTTACTCCAATAAACTGCCCCTTAACAATCCCTATTTTGTGATGTGAGGGGTGTGCACTATGGTAGTGCAGGTACGAGTTGGAGAAGGTCTCCTTGCGAAAAACAGACAAAGCCTTTCTCTAATTTATGGATACTCACATCAAGGTAGTTCATTCTATAATGTGCAACCCTATGGGTGAATACCAAAAAATTAGTAGTTTCGCCAAGAAAATCCAAAAACCTTCCCAGTTTGTCCTCAGATTCCGTCCAAAAAATGCAGATATCATCCAAAAATCTCTTATAAAAGGAACAACAACCCTTAAATTCAGAACTTAAAACAAACTTTCTTTCCCACCATGACAAAACGATATTTGCGTAAGTGGGAGCACAATGGGCTCCCATCGCCCTGTAGTCTGTTGAAAAAATTCACCAGCAAAAAACAAAAAATTGTTTTTCAACACAATTTCTATCAAACACAAGGTCACATGTAACTGGTGTGAATTAACACCCTTTTCAACTAAAGCTTCTTCAAGCCATTCCAGACCAACCTCTTGAGGAATAACCGAGAATAGGTCTTTGATGTTGATTGTCAAACAGCAGATTTTCAGTGTTTAAGTCATGGTCAATAGATCTTAAAAAGTCCCAAGAATCCTTAAGTATCTCATTTTCTGTTCCCCACATCTTCTTTAGGGTTAAATCAACATATTTGGCCAAAGGGGCGGGTTTAGAGCCTTCAGCCAAGACAATAGGTCTCAAGGGGGGGGGGTCTGTTAAATCTTTGTGGACCTTGGGGATACCAAAAATACTAGGCACCCTAGGGGTGTTGTTAACAAGGTAATGGTGTGTCTCTAAATTAATAAGCCCTTCAAGTAATAAATCCTGAATGGCTAAATCAATTTTCCAATAGGCAATGTTAATTTCATTTTTTGACACACGGGTGTAAGTACAGGTATCACCCAAGAGGTCCATCATTTTCGTCTCATAGTTAATTTGCTCCATAATAACAGTGCCCCACCCCCCTTTGTCCAGCTTCATGACCCGAATGATCTTGTCAAGCCTCAACTGGTCTAGAATAGCCCATTCATCACTACTGAGGTTAAAACCACATTTAGCTTTTGGAATAGTGGCCCTAAGTTCCTTTTCGACCACCGTCTCGAAGTTCACCACTTCTTCTCCTAGGTTTATCATTCATAGTAGGGCCATGAGCATTGTTAAATGTTAATTCTAGATTAATTTTACGTACAAAGGCCTTAAGGTCCAGAATTACTTTAATCAAATCACACCTTCTATTAGGTACAAAATTAAAACCTTTTGAAAGAAGGTTAAAATGCTCAACGTTAAGGTCAATGTTACTGTAATTGAAAATGTGGTAACCTTGATAGGTATATTTAAAACCATCAGTGGTGATGACATGTGAATGGGAATTAGAACCAACCTCGTCCATGCCCCCGCCCCGGTTCCCTTGATGTGAGTATCCATAAATTAGAGAAAGGCTTTAAGTCTACTGTTTTTCACAAGGAGACCTTCTCTGACTCGTACCTGCACTACCATAGTGCACACCCCCAACATCAAAAGATAGGGATTGTTAAGGGGCAGTTTATTAGAGTAAGTCATCTGACCTCTAATAATGATGATTTTGAAAAAGCATGTGAGACCTTGGAAGAATTTTTTTTGTGAATGTGGATACCCCCCCACCTTGGCGAAAAAACTTAGGAGGGAAGTTTTGGAAAAAAGAGTTGACCTCTATTTCCCCTTGTTAGGGAAGGGTTCATCTGGGATTTTGACCCCCAAGCTTGTCTACGATGGTAAATCAATCAACAGGATTTTCCCAATGGATTATAGGGGTAAGGCCGCACTGGTGAGATGTATTATAAATAGGGAATGGGAGAAATTCCTCAATTTTACAGATTTGAATACCCTGGGGATGGAACACCTGAATTTTGTTTTCAGGAAGGGTCGGAATCTTAAGAATTTTTTTGAGTCTTACACATCACCGTTAGGGTCAACTAATGGGAAGAAAAAAGGCACCTTTAAGTGTGGTGCCTGTGCACAATGTGTGCACATTGCTGACTGTGAAAATGTACGTATAAGTAGCAGGGGGAGGGACATTATCTAACTGCAATACTAGTGGTGTAGTGTATTTGGCCTCCTGTTCCCTATGCCAGGCATTCTATATAGGGAAAACAGAGAGTAGGTTGAGGAGGCGCATATGAGCACCACTATGATATTAGGACATCTAATGAGAAAAACGCTCTATACAAACATACCTTGACCTGTACAGGTGCCAAGTTTTTATTTTTTGTAATTGAGCAAGTTCCTTTGAACATTAGAGGTGGCCCTTGGGAGGCTTGTTTGGAATATCGTGAGCTCCTTTGGCAAGTCACCCTTGATTCCGGGAAAAGACCGGGGCTCAATGAGCACATTAGTATTGTACCCCTTTTAAAACTTAGGGCAGCTAAATTGTGACTTGTCACACAATATGTTATGCACCATACACTTTTCATCCTATATTTCATGTTACAATTTAATTTATTTTTTCCTATTAGATATGTATTTAATTAAATTAATATCTACTAACTATTTGACTGTATTCTACTTTTCGGCCACTGGATGGTGGTATTGTGCTTTTTTAACTACCTTGTTAAATTAAAATTTTTAAACTCAATTTTATATAAAACGTTATTCATCTGTACGTTTTACATTTATAATGCTCAAATGGTTTCTAATCATGAATTTTTTTGATTTTTTTGATTCTTTTGAATCATTTTAATCTTGCAAGAATATACTTTTTATAAGAATTGTATTCATCTATTGTTTTTTACGAAGGACTTAATTGACATACATGATTGATTAAAACTTTTTAAAACTTTTCAAATTAGCTTTTTAAGTCATGTGGCATGTTTATGACTGTTATCTGATGAAGTCTAACTCTGTTTTGGACAAAAACGAGCTACCATTTTACTGGCATTTATTTTGTCTCAATAAAGCCTTTTGGAGTGTATTGTGCCTTCTCTGCTTGTGTGCTCTTTTTTGTTAATGGTTCTTTGTTTAGCACACATCCCTTGAACTTGTGTTTATCTTATTGTATTCTTATTTATCTATCATTTGACATAAGCAGTTATTACTCTGTTTTATTTTTTTGTTTAATCTTAATCCTATGTATGCCTATGTTGCATGTTTGTGGCTATTTTTATTGTTGTCGTCATTGTCAAATAAATAAAAGCCACAATTTAAAAATAATAATACTTCCTACACTACATCATCCTTTAATACCTCTTCAATAGATTTATCTCTCTATACCTACTATAGTCCAAACTCATCTCACTTTTTCCCTTCATAGCTTTATCCCACATTCTCTCTCTGAACTCTCTAACTACTTCACCTATTCTCATCCTTTCTTCTCCTTGGATCCATGTAACAAATAATCAACTACCCTACCCCTATAAAATACCAGTGTTTATTACTTCTGACTCTCAATAGACTGGTGTACCTTCCTAACACTCAACATTCTAAACAAATCCTGTATTATCCACTGTATGTAAATAATTTGCCATTGACATGTATTTTCAACCAATTTTTTTGTACAGTATGCGTTCATTTGTACTTTCAACTGCTGCACTATATACTAGACGTGCTTTGTAATATGTGTTGCATAATTTTGTACTTAATGGAGCTTTTGACCCTGGGCCTTCACTGAAAATGGTCATCTACCCAGTTTTTTTTTTGTTTAAATAAAATGTTTAACTGTTGTAGGCTAGACAGTAAAGTGCGATAGCCTTTTCTGATCGCTTGTAGTCATTTAAAGCTGTTTTAAGTGTACTTTTTACTGTTTTTGCCTTATCTTTTCAAAAAAAATTCTTGTTTCCCGCCTTTCTAAGCTAGTATAGTCCAGTTTTCAGGCTAGTGTGAATTCAGGGCTGTGTTACAGGATAGAGGGAAGTTTCTCTGTTCACCTGTGAGAGAGGGGAACTTTGAGCAGCCATCTGTCCCTGGAGGAGTGGTTCCAGCCCAGAAGTTAGTAGTTTAAAAACCGCGTTTGCATGGTCTTGTGCATCAGGCAGCACTGGTTAGCTAGGGTTAAATTATTCCCGGCTCCACTAAGTCTCCTCTTCAGTTTTTCAATAGAAACTAGTCTAACTCTCAACCTAAGCACTCAAAAAGCATCCTACAGTCCAGCACTTGCTCAGACCTAATAGCAAGCACTAATATACCCCGACACTTGACTGCCCAGCAGGGCAAGGCTCTTTATCCACCCCTCACCAACCAAGCTACTAAGCAGCTCACCCTACTATTCATGCATGACCAAAGGGCAACTTCAGGTGTACTCTCCAGTCCAGTGGTAAATCTGGGTATCCTGAGGCAATGTTACAACTGCCTCATGTACAGAGACAGCCCTCTCCTCCTACCACAAAACACTAACATATGCCAGAGATGCAATTATACAGCCAAACTGGAGGCTAAGGTCTCTCCACCCAAGACTGGAACATTCAGTCATGAGGAGAAGGTTAACACTTGCGCCATAACTCCAACCTCACATAGACCTACTAAACCAGTACTGGCAAAAAATACACATAAATACACTAAATCATACTCAGAGGCTCTAAATAAAAACCTGCAAAAGTGTCAGAGAGCTCCAAAGCAGACACCCACAAAACCTGCACCTTCTGTCACAAACCAGACAACACATAAAACACAAAATCAATGTGCCTCACAATCACAGCCCTTAAGGTGAAATAACATACCTAACACACTAGTAATAGGTGACTCAATAGTCAGGCACACTGACGCCCCACTCACTAGGCTGGACAAGGAGAAGGTTACTGTTAGCTGCCTGTCGGGAGCCAGAATCCACCACATAACACAAGCACTCAGGTCACTCCAGAACAAGTACAAATATGACTCTGTTATTGTTCATGTTGGTGTGAATGACCTGAGACATACCTCCCTGGACTACATGAAAAGAGACATGGAAGAGCTCTCTGATCATGTAGCCCAGGCGGGTATGACCCTGACTCTCAGTAGCATCCTGCCCTCACCAAGAATGATACCTCAGTATAAAGAAAAAAATGATCAATTTCAACAATTGGCTAAGCTTCTGGTGTCATTCAAAGGGATCCAGTGTCTGTCAGCCTGGGATGACATGCTTGACAAGCCGCATTGCTTTGCAAGAGATGGCTTGCACCTGTCACCCCTTGGCTTTCGATTACTGGCCAAGGCTTTTGCTGCCCCCATAGTGCCTTTTTTTAGGCAAGGCTCAAAATTCAAACCCACCTCTGTAAACAGCACAAGTAAAAAAATTGAGGGTTATGCTGCTCAACGCCAGGAGTTTAAATCTCAAAATGCATGTGCTCGAAGCACTCCTAAGTATGGAGAACATTGACATCTGTGCAGTAACTGAAACCTGGTTCAAGGCTCCAGAGAGCACTCCAGCACTACTGGGCTACAACTCATACCACACATTTCGGCCACAGAACACAGACCGAAACACAAAAGAGGGGGGGGGTGTATCCATATTCAACAAGGATACCCAAACCTCCAGGTTACTGGCGTAGCATGATACCTCTGAGATCATCCATGTGCAACTAACATTGGGCAAATCTGCAATGCAAATTGTGGCCTGCTACAGATCACCCTCCATGACCCAGGACCATCACTCTGCCTTTCTGGAGACACTGGAAAACATGAAGGTCCTACTGAACACCCTGATATTGGGCGATTTCAATTACCCTGCCATTAACATTGAAAACTACTTGAGTACAAACTACCAGGCTCAGCGCTTCCTGTAATTTATCAACTCAAATGCCCTGGATCAGCTGGTAAACTCCCCTACCAGAGGCCACAACATATTGGACCTGGTCATCGCCAACATGGGCGACAGGTGTTCCGTACCAGAGGTCATCCCATCACTGGTTAGATCAGACCATAAACTAATCACCCTGGATGTCCACACCCCACCACCACCCCCAACCAAGGAAAGCACAGTGAAAAACTTTTCTAAAGCAAACTTCACCTTACTTAAGGCAGAGGAAGTAAGTTTCACAGCCCCCTCGCTAAAGGATAACACTGCCCAAGATGCAAAATCCTTTACAATTGCACTCTATGAGCACCTACAAGGATGCATGGATCATGCCATCTCTAGCAAAACCAAGACTCACTCCCCTAAGAAAAGGAAACCAGTCTGGTGGACCCTTGCCATAAACAGGTTATGCAGCAAAAGGAGGAAACTAGTTCAGAAAAAAAGCAAATCCCAAGAAGGAAAGACATATCTGATCAGTATCATTAAGAAACTCAGATCCCTCATAAAATCATCCAAGGCTAACTTCGAAAGAAAAATAGCCAAGGATTCGAAAGATAACCACAAAGCCTTTAGCTGTGTCAAGAATCTAAGTGGCAACTCACAGATATGCTCTGAGCTAGTGGAAAATAGCACAAAATATACTAAACCTACTGATATTGCCAACATCCTGGCAGATAGATTCAGTGCAAACTTCACCTCCCTCTCACCTTTAAAAGGGCCCACAACAATACCGGAAAACTGTAGTCCCGGAAATCACAGAAGCACAGGTGAAAACAGCCCTTTCAAAAGCCAGAAACACAGTGTCAATGGGGCCAGATGGTGTCCCAGGCTGCGTCTTGCATGACCAACAGAACGAACTAACCCCCCCCACCTAAACACACTGTTCAACCTCTGCCTCTCCACAGGCTATGTGCCCATAGAATGGCACACAGCAATGGTTATTCTGCTTCACAAAGGAGGGGGCACAACTGAACCTAGTAACTATCGCCCCATAAGCCTGAGTAGCCTGGTCTGCAAGGCTATGGAGCGCATCATCATGGAACTCATTAACAAAGACATTGGGAATGTCCAAACACTTGACCCAACCTAGTTCAGCTTTGTTAAGGGAAGATCATGCCTACTAAACCTGGTTGACTTCTTCAAGACAGTCACCAAGGCCATAGCCGAGGGAAAGGTGGTTCACACAGCCTACCTTGATCTTGCCAAGGCATTCGACACCATTCCTCACTCGGGTATTATAGAAAAACTCACCAGCCTGAACATAAACCCCTCCGTCACAAGATGGTTTGCCAACTGGCTTACAGACAGAACTCACACGGTAAGAATAACGGGCTCCTGGTCCGACTCTAAACCAGTCACAAGTGGTGTCCCGCAAGGTTCGGTTCTGGGACCCCTACTGTTCGGCATATATTTCTCAGAAGTACAGGCAAACACAGGAAGACTATGGCTAACCAAGTTTGCCAATGACTGCAAACTGGGAGCCATAATTGACTCTCCGGCTGACACGGACATCCTTCAAAAAGGCCTTACTGAGACAGACACCTGGTGTCAAAGTCATGACCTCAAGCTAAATACCAAAAAATGCATAGTCATTCCGTTTGGGAAAAACAAAACACCCATGAATTACCACATAGGTGGCAGCCCCCCTTAATACAGAAGAGGTAATAAGAGATCTGGGGACCCAGGTAGATAGTAATCTCTCCTTTGACAATCATATTGCCAAAGTAGTTAGGAAATCCTTCTATGTGGCCCATTTAATTACTAAGGGGTTCACATCTAGAAATAAAGAGGTTATAGTGCCCCTCTACTCGTCACTCATCAGATCCATCATAGAGTACAATGCGCCATTTGGGATGTACCTCAAAAGACACTTCCAACAGCTGGAAAGACCACAAACGTACCTCACTAAGAGGATTACTGGCCTCAAACATATGTCCTATGCAGCCCGACTGAAAACACTTTGACTGTACTCAGTGGCATATCGCTTACTCAGATGTGATCTCTGCCTGGCTTACAAAGCCATGTCCAACTCAGAATTGATGGACATGCTCCACCTAAAGAAATCCAAGTCACTGCGAGCCACGTGCTCTAGTGAGCTAAACCTCACCACAACAATAAATAGAACATACTGGAGGGATAGATTCCTGTCACAGAGACTCCCCATGCTTTGGAACAAAATTCCTAACTACATTAGGCAGAGCCCCTCACTAACACTCTTCAAGAGAAGCCTTGACGAGTTGATGGGTAACAGAAAATACACCCCTGGGATCACTTCATTGGCTCTGCTTGACAGAGGCACAGTTAATTAATCAATAGGGTGGCGAAAGCCGACACACTCTGGCTAGGCTTATAAATGCCCTCAGGCAGATATACTAGTACCTACCTATGAACCTATGGATTATCCCGGTAAACAAATGTCAAATAAACAAACAAACAAATAAATAAATAATAACTTACCTGAATTATTGGAACTGTCTCCATATTCTCATTTAGCCCTTAGATAAAGAATTTTTTTTTTTTTTAATTCTGTGGGTCACTGTCCATTCCATAATTCTGACCATTCTATTAAACAGATGCCACATCAATGCAAGGAGGCTTTGGCTGTGTAATGGTAGCCATTATTCATTATGAAAAAAAAAAACTTTTATGAAGACTTTATTCCTGCATTTGACAGCTGCTTAGCTGAAACTTTGCTATAGATACTATTGTTCCTATTAGGCACTAGAAAGCAAACAAAACTCACATTCAGCATTTGTTTATACAATTTACCAGAGGGCAAATAGTTGAGAACTGCTTACTGCTTCAATTATGGTGTGTAACACTGAAGTTTTAAATTAATTAAAAATGAGTGATATTGGTAATACAATAAATTTAACCTTTAGTGAGCCAGAATGTTGCATACATTCTCTGGTATCAGTTAAAATGCATATTCTAGCATCTTCTAAATGGGCCTGGAGAATGACCAACCATCACTGGACAGCTGACGTTGTAAAATGATGACAATGTATAAGGAGAGAAGGAGAGTCCACTGATAAAGTCATGTACTTGTTGTGGCACAAAATCCCTATGTGTATACAGATATATATATATATATATATATATATATATATATATATATATATATATATATTATATCATGTAAACCCACTGGGCACAAGTGTCCCTCTTTAGGGCAGACCCACCACCATTGTTTGGTCAAGTGCCTTGCTGGGGTCACACATTGGGCAAATGGAGGAGGAAGGACTCAGAACCTCAACCGTTGATGACAGGAACTAGCTAATTAACAGCTCTGAGATTTAATCCTCTGCAGCATTACATTTTCTTTCCTTACTGGTTCTCTTAAAAAGCTGTGGTTAATGAACAGGAAATATAAAAATAAAATAAACAAAAATAACAGAAATAACACAAATATCTCATAACTACACCAGTAGTTACAAAGACATGTCATGAGTGTGTTTGTGTGTATGTGTGTATGTGTGTGTGTGTCAGAATAATGTATGCACAGTCAACAAAGTGAATACATACGTGACTGTGTGTGTGTGTGTGTGTGTGTGTGTGTGTGTGTGGGTGTGTGTGTTTATGTTCATCTAAGTTTCTGTATGTGGGAAAGACTGTCTATCATTGCATCAGTGTGTTTGCATGTGCATATATCTCTAGACATTATTAAATGTTTATATAACTTATATTTGACATGTAAAATACTTCCTTCAACAACAATTAAACATCCTTTACCAGCTTTGAAGTATTAAATTATAGAACTACTTTGCATCAAAAATAATAAAAATTTGAATATTGTGTCCATTTTCTACACACAATAATTCCCTCCAGGATGGGTATTACATGGAAATAATAGAGCTGCCAGGGTTGGGTAGGCCTTCTATCTCTGCAGCGTCAAGTCTTTTACCACCCTGGGCAGTCTGTCATTTTCCTGTGAAACTCATCCTGTTGGTTATTAGTGCTTACATATTACCTTGTGTATAATGTGTCAGTTTTCATTTTGTACAAAGGTATGTTTAATTCTTTGCTTGGGTGAAGTTAGTTCTCGAAACAGTAAATAAGTAACAGATACTCGGTTGCTAAAGAAGACATAAAAAAAGAGAAATCAAGAAAGAAAGGAAGAAAAAAAGAGAGGCAAAAGAACAAAAGAAAGAAAGAGAAAAGAAAAGAAAAGAAAGTAAGAAAAGGCAATTAGCAAATATTCTGTTATGTAATGCTGCTACCTGCTAGTAGGATGTTTCTTCTACTGGCTGCCGACAGGTATTTAACCTCAGAAGAGCTAACAGATATTCAGCCTCAGAAGATTTATTAAATCTCCTTTTATGTCCCTGTGTTGCTTGTTCACTGACCTTCTCTCTTTTAGGAGCAATGGCATCCAGTTCGTCAATGAAGATTATGGCAGGGGCATTTTTCTCACCTTCTTCAAATGCTTTTCTTAGATTGCTCTCAGACTCTCCAGCCAATTTACTCATGATCTCTGGACCTGGATAAAGAAGGATATAGCAGTTGTCAATGGCATAGTGGGTATTTATGACATTACAGCAAACCTCACAAGCCTTCAGTTCTTTGTTAGCTGACCTAATAGCACAAGGCATGCGTATGACTTTTGTGAATTGGTAACAACTAACAGTCTGGGTTGTGGAGTGCCAGCTAAGATGGGGATGCATGACCAAGACCTTGTTTACATTTTGTGATGGGAAGTGTGGGACACTGCATTGCAGTGGTGCTGTATTGAAGAATCCCAAAAGTAAGCTGCAGACAGCTGCTTCACCACAGTAGACAGCTATGAAATTACAAGACTATCTTCAGTCTGAACACTTCATGGTATTACTAAATTTTGGATCTGTGGGTATGAGACAGATAAAGAAATTGCCAGTATGGTTGTCATACTAGTCTCTACCACCCACCTCTAACCTTACTGTTGAAAAGAAAATTAATCAAGGTGAGAGGAAGGAGTAAGGAAGCAGTTGCCTGCTGTCTTCAGGACTGTATTAGAAACATTCATTAAATATGTCCACAGACATTTAAAAGTTTTATTTAAATTCTAGCAAACTGCGATCCGTAGGGTGAATATAAATCAGAAACATATGGTTTCTGTCAGTCTCAGGCCTAAATAGTTAATAGCTTTAAAGCAGTCACAGTTCTCAAAACTGACTCTACTGCATAATTGGAGGCCAGTAAATTATTGCAAGTAATACTTACATAAGCCCTGTAAATAAATGCTAATGTATAGGATATTAAAATGGCTTAGTCATGCTTATTGTCTATTGCTAATGCTTCATTCACTGGAGTTTGCAAGAATCTAAAGTAAGGTTCATTTATATGTGTCTAAGCCTGGATTTCTGTTTTCTAGCAGATAAAAAAGGCCAGCCAAAGACAAGAATAGAAAATTGCCTAAATGTCTTCTAAATACCAATTTCTGGATTATTCAGTCTTTATATGCAATTAGGTTCTCTCTGACAATATGTGGTACTCAGTAATGCAATTAATGTACATAAAACTGGGAAATTGAATTAACCTAAATGATCATTTTCTTTCCCTAATGCTGTACATCCGTAGAACTGGAAAAAAATGAGAGTGTTTGGGGGGCATTACTACCATAAAAGTGATCTTAATTGTTTTAGCTAAGTCCCTCCAATAGTTGTATGACAGTTGTCCACAATAAATCCATACATTTAAGTATGAATTAGTAATTTACCATTTATTAGAAAAAAGAAGGCTCCAGTTTCATTGGCAACAGCTCTGGCAACCAGTGTTTTCCCTGTTCCAGGAGGTCCATATAGAAGAATCCCTCTAGGAGGCTAAAAGTAAAATAGATACAAGGTCAGCTAGTATATATTTTATCTACAACACAGTAGCCTATAACTAAACATTGTATTCAGCATACACAATACACACATATTATTCCCACTTTGTATATTTCCTGTGTACAGTGAACTGGGTCAAATTATTTGCCATATTCCTATACCTTTGCAAGCTGTGTACACATCTTATATAATATCTTTACACTGTATACAGTTAAAACTGGACAAACAATGTGCATAGCCCCTCTTCCATATTAACATACTGTTTTGATTAAACATTATGTACACCCTCTTCATAAAATATAAAATTCTTATTGTTATATAGATATCTACAAAGTCATATTAAATAATTACTGTGCACTTCACACAGTTTGCATGTCTAACACAGGCCATGCCACATATGTATGTGTATGATGTATGTGTATGTATACATATATGTATATATATATATATTTATATATATATATATATGTGTGTGTGTGTGTGTGTGTATATATATATATATATATATATATATATATATATATATATATATATACACACACACACACACACACACACACACACACACACACACACACACACACACACACACACACACACACACCCTCTTTTGTCTGTGTACATTTATACATAATGAGTTCAGATATCCAAGCTGCATGACTTACTAACAGGGATGTTTATGTGCAAAACAAAACATATATATTCAATATACGTCCTTACACATAGTTTTGGGGACACTAAGAAAAAAAGCAGTATATAAGTGAAGTAGCATAGGACTGTGGTGGTGGTGCTGTGGTAGCGTTGTCGCCTCTCAGTTAGATGTTACCCGTTCGATTCTCAGTTAGAGCGTCTTCTGTGTGGCGACATGCATGAATGGGCGTTCCTTCATTGAAGGTTGTGCATTAGACCCGGCAAGCCAGCACGTAAAAATCTACTGCCAATCATTAGCGGACCGGAGTTCCGCTGTGGCAACCCCTAACCGGGAAAAGCCGAAAGACACAACAATAAGTGAAGTAGCATATGCTGAGCTGTATTAAACATATTTAACTGCACATCCAGTCTTGCAAGCTCTTGTCACTGGGTGTGAATGAATATCAGATTAGCATACGACCCAGAGTATTATTACTGTTTTACACATACAAGCTATCACTTTATGTGCATCTTGCATATTGTATTTGCTTACTATGTATATATCTTTCAAATACCAGTAGCGTTAATCCCAGGGCATTACACCATGTACAACATCCATGAAATAAAAAAGTAGTTTAGAACTTTTCCATAGCATTAGGGCTTTGCATGATATGAACATTTTCTTAGAATTCTATATACAGTTTTTCTCCCCGGACCTCCTCTGAAAATAGTCTCCTAACCAATTGAAATGTTTCGGTAATCTATTGTTAATAAATAAATAAGTACAAAATAAATACTTTCTAAGTGTAAAATACTATACAACAATAACTATGTAACAATAATCAATTCAGAGAGTCACAGGTATGCTTCAGTACATTTTACTTACTACACACTCATACAATATATTGCACCTAACTGTACACCTGTAAACATATAAATCCATAGATGCATATATCCAATACTGTTCCCCTTTTACATTTGAGCTTAGGGAAGAAAGTACCACGAGCATTATCAGATGGCCTATTTCTTAATATAATGCATCTCTTATTAATTTGCAAAGGGAAACATATATTGAGAATCTTGGTATTACTGTCTTTGTCTCACTATCCTTGAAACCTAGTAGTTAAAATAGGTACAATGAATACATACAGCTGGAGTGGGCATTAGTGCTTTTAATTCCAATGTCCTTAAATCACAATTTTACCAATTTCTAACAAAATCCAAGCATAACTATTTACTCAGCACTACGTATTTATTGACAATTGTAGTTGCCAGATACTCACTTTAATAACATCTATATATTTTCTTTAGCTATGCAAATACATTTCCAACACTCATTGCATTTTACAATATTTGGTTTAGCAGGACAGAACTACAGACAAGGATAATAAATGTAATAGAAGCCTTTGGAGCAGGCACTAGAGGTGTTACATAGGTAGGCATAACTGTTTCAGGTATATGAACACAAATGACAGACGAGGACAGAGTGAACAGGGCAAAGTCTATGCTGAGAAATGTGCAGCTTTTCCAGTGCATAAAGTGAATCTGTTTATGTAGCTATCCTGTAATCAAACCTAAACTGCTTTTTATAAAACCCTTTGATTCAAACATACCTGGAATTCTCACAAAAAACAACAAAAACACACAAAGACCAGTTTGGAACAGGCACATAATTCTTTTCATGTGTTGTATGCAAAGTTTACTTCTTGGATTTTTATGCAACCTGCTTTTGTTTAAATGATTATATGGCTTTTCTACTGTACTCCAGTCATGAGCCATCAATAATTTATAAAGGAAAATAATATCTTAGGGCTATAGTGAGTCTTTCTTTTTTATGTAACAGCAGACGGGTACTTGGCCATCAGATTTCCTCTCAAGGAAGTCCCAGCCATAAGAAAATACTGCTAGATGTCTCCTCAGCTGTTTTTAACTTGGAATGTAGAGAATCTAGTACACATCATGGGGAGTATGACAGAACAGTCATGAGAGTTAAAGAAGAATTCTTTACATTCACTTTGGAAAAGGGAAATACTGCCAGCCCAGCTAGCTGGTATTTTGTAAATAATTATGTGTCATTTGTGAATATTAATATGATTTATATAGAAGTGTGATAGAAAGAGATACTGCCAGCACAGCTATCTGGAATTCTGTAAATAATCATATGTCATTTGCGAATATCAACATGATACATATGCTTTTCTTACAAATGTATTAGAACTGTATGTTAAGTGTATATCATACTGCTGGTACAGAAGTGTGTGTTAAACAGGGTTTGTACAGTGCTGAGCCTGGATGTATGACCACAGCATCCCCTACTGGATTAGAGCAGAAATGTTTATAAACTATTGTACATGTGTAAATGTATATGTTTAACAGTTGGAACTAGAACATAGAGGGTTAACTTGAAAAACTTCAAGAAAATTGTTGAAATTAAATTGTTTTTCATTGTGCTATAAAAGTTACTTTCAATGCAGCAAGGAGACAGGATGTCTAGAACTAGGGTGCCTTCTG
This sequence comes from Protopterus annectens, assembly GCF_019279795.1. Lineage (NCBI taxonomy): Eukaryota > Metazoa > Chordata > Ceratodontiformes > Protopteridae > Protopterus > Protopterus annectens. The sequence continues at coordinate 1,603,501,686 of NC_056743.1, read as the reverse complement.
CATTGTTTTGTAAGTGGTGTATTGTTTTATGTCTTCCAGCAGTTGCAAAGATCTGAGAGATATGTATTTTTCACAGGGAGATGCTAAAATGTTGATAGTTTCTGACAAAAGGGGTTTAGCTTGAGAACTAAAGTCAGGTGCCAAAAAGTGATGTCATCCAAGCTAACCCAGCAGTAATATTTGATATTAATTTAAGAACTCTCGGGGGGGGGGGCATTTTGTATTTTCTCTTTGACCTAACAAGAATATCTACTCACCACCTCTGTACTTGACTTGCTGTAAGTAAGTCTAGAGAAAATTTCTTTTAGACTCAGATAGGAATCTAGTAAAGTATAGATTAGATGTTTTCTTTATTTATTTGAGACTGTCCTGCAATGTTGTTTTAAATATTTCCTGTAATTTTGAACTCTGGTGTAACTGATTACTTACTGAGTATTGTCTTGTTCTTTTATTATTTATTGTTAAATATATTTAAACCTTTCAACTGTGGTTAGTCAGTTAAGAGATATTTAAGCTCTTAGGATACTTGCATATCTATTTGGTGACATTGTACAGGCCACTCCTAATAGCCTGGCTCTTGGTCAAACTACCATTTGGATTAATAGTAACATTACACATTAGGATTGGACACCCTTTGTTAAGGGCCTTAAAGTAGCTGATAAGAAGCTGGCTGGTGGCAGTGAAAATTACCTTATAGTCTGGGCAGAAGGGGGCATAGCTAGTAAATCTGTGCCAGACTTTCCCAGGTGTGTGTGTGTTGGTGTATAAATCAAATCTCAAATTGTGTATGTGTGTCAGCTACTTGGGCAGGGACACAAAGCACTGGTTGGACAGAGAGGGTGCTGGAGGGCTTAGCTTGGGCACTCAGCTGAGATCTTAACTCTTTAGCTGTGTCAATGGGGAGTCCTACTGGGGATCTAGAGAAAGAAGGAGAAACCAGCCCCAGATTAACTGTTATCTCTGTGTGCTCTTAAGGGAAACTGCACTTTACTGTGTGTGTACTTGTCATCTGCCCATTGTGTATGTTCCCCAGTGTTGCCAGTGGTGAGGACTAAGGCTCCTTGATTACTGGGCCAGTGCAGGGGTGCCACATATTAATTGGTAGGCAGTCATGGGATAGCCACATCACACATTAATTGACTTGTAGTGGTGGGATATCTACATATTAGGATTCAGTGGTGTGGATACTGAATTCCTGTAGCCTGTGAACAGTGGTCACTAAGGAAGGTGCTTGTACTCTCAATCAGCCACACAGTAAACATTCAGAGTTTCATATCACAATTGTTTTATTTTATTTTATTTTTTTGTTAGCTTAGTTAGTCAGGGAGAGCAGGCAAGCTGACAAGGAGCCAGTTGGCTGAGATGTGCCAAGCTAAAGGACTGGTGCATGCCAACCTGACTAAAGCCGAAATTATTTCAGCTTTAGTCACAGTTGGATCACAGAACAGCAACCAGGAGGACAATCAGACTGGCGTTGGGAATGTACAACTCTCAGAAAATGGACAGTTTAACCCTTCCACAGAGGACTTAAAAATCCATCTGGAGTTAAAGAGACTTGAACTGGAGGCCAAATGTTTGGAAATGGAATCAGCAGAGAGACTGAGTTGCCTGGAGGCTGAAGAATATGAGAAGCTGAGATGTCTGGAGGCTATGGAAAATGAGAAACTGCAACGTCTGGAAGCTGAGGAGAATGAGAGGCAGAGGAAAAATGAAAAGGAGATGCTGACTCTTCACAAGGGTCATGGAGGTAATGAGGAAGGGAGTAACCGAACCCCAGAAGCAACAAAGGTCAGTAAATTTCTTCCACAATTTACAGAGGGGGATTATTTTGATAGTTTCATTCATATGTTTGAAAGGGTATGTAAACAGTATAATGTTGACCAAGGGCTCTGGGTATGGTTCCTGACCACCTTACTCCATGGTAAAGCTGTAACTGCAATTTCTAAATTATCTGATACTGATTGTTTAAATTGTAATACTGTAAAAATTGTCTGTTAGAATGTTTTAAGTTAACACCTGAGGCTTATAGGAAAAAGTTTTGTGAGCATAGACGCAAGGCAGACAAAAGTGTGTGTAAATATATCGCTGAACTAAGCATTTATTTTCATAGGTGGGTGAGTGGATGTCAGGTCACCACTTTTGAAGGGCTGGCAGACCTTTTGTGAGAGAACAAGCACTTAGTACTTTGCCTGAGGACATGAGAATCTGGTTAGCAGATGGAGAATGTAACTTGGTAGAGAATTTGGGGAAAATGGAGACCTATACCTATCAAGCAGGTCATCACTGTACAGGAAAGGGATATCCAGTACTGCTCATTGGTCTAAGGGAACCCATGGTGGGCAGCCCAACTGCTCCAACAGAGTCCACCAGTAGCAGGGGAAGCCACTACTCCAGGTACATGTCCAGGACCAAGGGTTAAATATTTTAAATCCAACCAGTGGGGCCATGTAGCATATAGATGCCCGCTGAGGCAAGGTGGGGAACAAAAGGTGGGAGACCCAGTAAGTGGGAATGACAGAATGCAGTAGTAAGTTGTCTCGAGACAACAAGGGCACCAAACTACCACTAGAGGTTGTATCCTATTTTAGTAAATGGGACAGAGGCCATTGCTAAGAGAGATACAGCCTCTGACCTAGCCATTGTGAAGCCTGCAATGGTTAAAGAGGAGCACTACTTGCTTGGGCAGTCTACTCCAGTCAGAGCTTTAGGAGGGACCCCATTCCAAATACTTTTGACTTGGGTTTACCCTGATTGGGAGGGTGGAAAAGGAAGCCAGCAAGTAGGTGTGTTTGAGGATATCCCTGCAGATGTCCTGATAGGAATGATTTCAATAATGCAGTACCTTGTGTGCATGCAGTTACATGAAGTCAGGCTTGGAGACAAGCATGTGGGTCTGTTAGCTTAGGAGAAACCCAGCCAGACTGCACACTTGCAGCCAGGACTGGTGGGGTGGTTACTTCAGGGAGGAAGCTACCCTGTAGCAGCGAGACTGAAGGTGAGCCACAGCTGCTTGTGGGTACTGATGTTCCCTTGGACAGAGTGACTGCAAGGGCAGAGGTGAGTAGTAGTACCCAGGCTGACAGTGAGGCACCACTGTCAAAGAATACCAGACTTCCTGTGAAAGAGAGTTGGAGGGGTTATCAAGAGAGAGTTGAGACAGGCTCAGCTCTCAGGCTGTACATTACAGGGCCTGAGGGAGGTCGCTAGTGAGGCACCTGATTCTCAAGGGAAGGGGGAATCTGTATTCTGGGACAAAGGGTTACTGTTTAGAGAGTGGACCCCTCAGGGAGGGCTACAAGGTGAGAGAATACAGCAGCTGGTAGTGCCCAGAACCTACCATGTGGCGCTTCTAGCCATAGCCAATGATATTCCCTTTGCAGGTAATACAGGCATAAATTGTACAAAGAGACGTATTATGCAGAGGTTTTATTGGCTTGGGATTTCCAGAGATGTAATAGGATACTGCAGGACCTGTGAGCCGGCCAAAAAGTAGACAAGGCAGGAGACAAGATGAAAGCTCCTTTGATGCCATTGCCTGTGATTGAGAAGCCATTTTAGAGGGTAGCTATGAACATTGTGGGGCCTCTGAGCACCCTAAGTTCCACAGGGAAAATGTATATCCTAGTGGTAGTAGATTATGTTACCAGATACCCTGAGGCGGTGGCTCTGTCCTCCATTGAGAGAAAAAAGTTGGTAAATGCTTTGTTACAGATTTGCAGCAGGGTAGGTTCCCAAAAGAAATACTGACTGGCAGAGGTGCCAATTTCATGTCAGACCTGCTGGCTTGTCTTGGAAGCACCGTGGGGTGAAGCACCTAAAGACCACTCCTACCATCCTCAGACTAATGGTCTTGTTGAGAGGATAAACTCTACACTCAAAACCATGCTACAGGCATTTTCAGACCAGTAGAAGAGGGAGTGGGGCAAATATTTGCCCCAACTATTGTTTGCTTACAGAGAGATGCCCCAGGAATCCACAGGTTTTTCACCATTCAAGTTGCTGTATGGGGAAGGGTGAGGGGACCTCTAGATTTGACTCCAGATGAGTGGGAGGGTGAGTGTGAATCCCACAAGGAGTCTGTTGTGGCACATGCCCTAAACCTCAGGACAAGGCTCAGGGAACTCATGAGCTTGGCCCAGGAGAATCTGGCAGAAGCCCAACAGCAGAAAAAGGTTTGGTATGACAGGAATGCTCAAGCTAGAGAGTACCCTATAAGGCAGCAGGTAATGGTTCTCATTCCTGTCAGACACAACAAGCTACAGACAGCTTGGGAGGGACCCTTTAAAGTGGTAAGGAAGGTTAGTGATGTTAACTATGTGGTAGAACTGCTAGGCAGGAGGCAGGGGCACAAACTGTACAATGTTAACATGTTGAAACCTTACCATGATAGGGAGGCCCTTGTGCTGAGTATTTGCAGTACAAGGCAGGAGGAGTCTGAGGGGGATCTATGGCTACTGGGAGCCAGCCAGCCAAATCCCAAATTACTATGGTGGAACCTAGGGTTGTAGGCATGTGATGGGACACTGCAGCACTGTACTGGGATCAGCAATGCCAAGGCAGCTGGAATTTCAAGACAGGGAATGGGGTAAGGTATTCCCAGATAGGCTCACCCTCTCAAGCAATGTTTCAAAAAGGTCACTTGAAAAACTAGCTTGAGTTTTCGGGGGGAAGAAGTGTGATAAAGGGAAATATTGCCAGCCCAGCTAGCTGGAGTTTTGTAAATAATTATATATCATTTGTGAATAGTACTATGATTTATATAGAAGTGTGACATTAGGAGATACTGTCAGCACAGCTATCTGGAATTTTATAAATAATCATATGTCAGTTGTGCCAGCCTTTCCCAGGTGTGTGTGTGTGTGTGTGTGTGTGTGTGTGTGTGTGTGTGTGTGTGTGTGTGTTTGTGTATAAATAAAATCTCAAAGTGTGTGTGTGTGTGTGTGTGTGTGTGTGTGTGTGTATGTGTGTGTGTGTGTGTGTGTGTGTGTGTATGTCAGCTACTTGGGCAGGGACATGAAGCACTGGTTGGACGGAGAAGGTGCTGGAGGTCTTAGCTTGGTGACTCAGCTGACATCTCAACTCTATAGCTGTGCCAGTGGAGAGTCTTACTGGGGATCTGGAGGAAGACGGAGAAACCAGCCCCAGACTGACTATGAACTGTGTGTGTTCTTAAGGGAAATTCCACTTTATTGTGTGCATACTTGTCATGTTCCCCACTGTTGCCAGTGGTGAGGATTGAGGCTCCTTGATTACTGGGCCAGTGCAGGAGTGCCACATTAATTTCCCTTCAGACACATATGAAGAACAATTCTTTACATTCGGTTCCCTTCATACACATATGAAAGAAATGTATTCACTTGTGCTCTTTTACATGGGTAGATTACTCTAGACCTCATGATATTTTCTCAGTTGGCAAAATTAATTGAAATTATTATATAATGAGGTCACTCATGTTAACGATATCACCAACAAAGCTATAACATTTCCTTAAAATCTTTTTTTATAGATTTGGTAACCTATGTACATACAGTTTCAATTGTATATTCCGTGATGGTAAAATTTCACTTACTTTTCACACCTGCAGATTAGCTGAATTTAAGGATATTTTTTCCCCAAAAACAGTGCCTATTCATTATTTTCATATAGAACTTAAGAATAAAAAAACACTATTAGCTGCAGACATCAAGTGAGAGATGAACCCATGCAATTGTTAAACACATAAGGTTTGTTCACAGTTCTTAAGGCCCTCTGTAGTAGAAAGGTTTGTCTGATAGGTAATATCATACTACACCTGTAACTTGCAACTACCATTGTTGTGCCAGGGATAAATGGCTTCTGGTTCTACCATGGTCATCAGTTATTACTGCACTCACTGGTCATTTTATGTCAGTTATTAGAATTATGCTGATTTAATTTCTCATTTCTTATCAGCACAGACAGTTTTTTCATGAAAACAATGTTACCTTCTTCTTCTTTCGGCTTTTCCCAGTTAGGGGTCGCCACAGTGGATCATCTGTCCGCTCATGATTGGCAGTGGAGTTTTACGGTGTCGAGTTGCCAGCCCGGCGCCCAACCTTCCACAGAAGGCACACACATGCACACACAAACACCTAGGGCCAATTTAGAGTATCCAATCCACCTACTGCATGTCTTTGGGATGTGGGAGGAAACCTGAGCACCCAGAGGAAACCCACGCGAACACAGGGAGGACATGCAGACTCCCCACAGAAGGCACCCCAGCCGAGAATCAAACCAGAGAACCTCTTGCTGTGAGGCGGCAATGCTAATCGCTGCACCACCGCGGCCATCCCATAAAAACAATGTTACCTGTCATTTCCAATTAGAGCAGTAGATTTATCTATGTTGTTTTTTCACACTCTTCATCAGTTCTGTTCTTGGACCTAGTTACGTCAGATAGCTTGTTTCTTAAATTATGTTAAAACAGAAACTCCAAACACAGGATGAATGGATTTTGTTAATGATCTCATTATGTGTTTAACTGTTATTTCCTGTGAATTCTTCTGGACGTAACAATTTATACCTTCTTACATTCTGCTTGAAATGTTTCACCAGTCTCTTGGCTACAGTTAACCTTCTATGTTTAATTTCTTTGCTCTCATTTGAAGTGATTATTATTTAAATTTAAATATTTGCCAGTCATTACAATCTCTTATACTCTAAATGAGGTAAATATTTTATCAAGAACTATGACTCAGTTATGGGATATATTGACTCGGACTGGAAATCTTGAGAAGCTGTCAATGATAGCTGGATACTCTTTGTTGTGCAATGATTAATGGAAGTCATTGTTTTCCAAAGTATTCAGTCATTTCTATGTGAACACATTTTGTATGATATGGTAGCAGTCTGTCACAAAAATCAGATTTTCTTTTTTTTCCTTCTTTCTCTCATTAGGAAAATACCAATCTTTATCAGTCCAAGTTCATTTGTTCAACAGATTGAATTACTTTAAACCACACAAAAAGTTGTTTCCGTTACTCTGTTTTTTTTACTCTGTCCTTTCATCAAAACATCCTTTAATAAGTAACACTCTTTTTGGATTTTAAGCATATACGCTTTTTTAGCTTTCTCTACTTCTGAGTTTAGGCTAAACCTGTTGTATATGTCATCTGTCATTATATTCACAGAGGCTCCTGTGTCTATCACCATACTCAACATCTGTGTTCAATATAGTCACTGTTGTTTAGACCATTCTGTACTATCACTGGTGCCTACACTGCATAAGTATTACAGTTTTGTTTCATTTTCACTCTTTGTTTACCTATCACTACATTATCTTAAACTTCTTCTGCTCTGTCTCTTTGGTTCTCTTTGTCTCTGAAATATACTAATTTTTAAATTTGCCTTGCACCACATTTTAAACTTCTTCTCAAGTTCAAGTCACTATCCTGTTATTTTTATTGTATTATTTAGCTTTGCATTCCTGAATATTCAGATAAACTCTTACCTTCTCCTCCTCTTTTCTCAGATATATACTTTCATTGTTGAGAAATGAAGACGGTCAGCAGATTCATGGCTAAAGCATTTGTCCCTACTATGTGGCAAAATGTTAATATCATGCCCATCTAAAGAAGTGCCTGTAAGGCCGAGCTGAATGATTACTGGACAGTCTAAATTCATCCCTGACAATTAGTTGGGAAAGACTTTCCCTAGTGGATGAAGGGTTTCTTAAATTAGTAGAAATTTTATTTGACTGCCAGCACAGTTACAGGTATAACACAAAGCAGACAAAACTCTCCTTTAAATTAGTTACCATATCTTGCACAATAGAAATGAAAATCAGTGTGTGGAAAGATCACATTCAGTTCATGAAGTTCATCTGGCATGGTAGATCACAGCCACATGTTTAGTTGTTGCTATACACTAAGCATTAGAGCCTTAGCAATAAGCTGCTTGAATAGTTATGTGATACCTAAGAATTAACATAAGTTGTTTATGCTGAGCCTCTGAAACTTATAGGGAAGTGCTACTTGGAAGGGTCATCAGTCTTTTTGTACATTATTCTTTAGTGTCTACGTTAGATATTTCTGTGAGCAGTGTGGTGAAAGCAAACTTGTTACTTATACTGAAGACATCTTATGGTTCCTGTGATCATTTGCTTAATATTGTTCTTATGTTCTTATGCTTTTCCACTCCTCTAGTAAGAAAGCAGTCATTCAGTCCAGGCTTGAGTACAAACAACATTCGCAAACAGTAGATCAACGAGTAGAAACTAATAATAAAATGTCAGCAAGCCTAACGCTTCTTTCTTTTGAGGTCCTAAGGAACCATAGGACAAATCATTACTGATAAATCTCCAGAGGAATCATAAATTTATTGAGTCAGGTCTACAAATATCTTTAATTCAAAATGTAAATAAATTCTGCCTAGACCAGAATGGGTTACCCAGACTATCTAAAATAAAATGCCAGCCTATCTTTATATGTTGAGATATTATCTAATTCCCTTTAACTTTTAATCTCATCTAACTTCCTTCTTCTCATCTTGCATGATGTGGGTCCTCACCACCCTTTGCCTGCAGGAATTCACCAAGACACCCTCCTTCTATCATAGAACTATAATCTTCACCACTGGAGTCAGTAGTGGGGACCACCACTGGGAGACTGTGACTGCATTGCAGTACCTTGAGTTTCAGCAAAGACTTATTTACCAGGTTGCTACAATGCACATATTGCCACCTCCAATTTAATCTTTATTTGCAAACTAGTTATTTCTCTAAAGGTCTTTAGAAACCTCTTGAAGGTTACAGAACTATAATAACTCTTTGATAGAGCCTGCAGGCACATGTCATCCAAACAGTAGATTTACCTTCCCTCTGATGTCAAGGACTCCCCTTTTAAATCCTCCTCAAGGTCAATGTCAAACTACATCTGCCCAGAGACAATGATTTCTGCTTCAGGCTAACTTGATTTTCCCACCTACTGGACTTTGTTATAAGTCTGTCCTTCTATTTACATTTCTAACCATCTTAATGTTAGTATTTGATATTTCCTTTTGTGTGGGTCTTTCTGATCCACTCTCCAGTAACTACTTTTTTCATGTTCTATATTTAAAACCTGACTTGCTATAACTGACCATTTTAATATACTTCTAGCAAGAGAGCTTGATGTCGGGGATGATGAACTCCTTTCGTGAGACTTGGCTCCACCCCTATTCCTATGTCAGCCCTGCCTTGGCTCCAGAAATCTCACTAAACATTTAAAGAGTTATTTCTCATTTTTTGACTATCCCAGTAATTTACAAATACAAAGCTATAAAGATGTCACTTCTTCAGACACTGCTAATCTTACCTATCTTTATTATGTTTTGGGCAACTGTAATCCTCTGGACTTAGGAAGGAAACACAAACAAGCAAAAATTTTTTAAGCATCATTACTAGTTCAATAATCTAATATTCTTAAGTTCTTTTCACGGTTTCTATCCTTTTGCTGGAGTAACCACCCTTATATTGCTACATGTCAACCATATGTGGCAACTGTTATTTTTGATTTGGTTTCAGAATAGTTAAAACAATGAGTAAAAAGGTCACACAGGAAAACCAGTTGGTTAAAAAACACAAAAGCTAAACTTTCCACTGTGTGATACCTTAAACCTCTTGTATCAGAGGCAACATGGGATATATGCAAATTACCCTTTAAGGATATCAGGTGTTTCAGCTAAATGGCAATTCTGAATGTCCATGACTTTTTCTTCTACTTTTAAGTCTATTCATGGACAATTTTAGGCCAACAAAAGGTTTGGCTTTATTGGCCTGAAATTGTCCATAAATAGACTTAAAAGTAAAAGTCTTGGACATTCAGAATTGCCATTTAGCCTTTAGCCCATAGGTACATCAATATTATTTACACTGGTTAAAAAAAATAGGTTATTTCATATATGATATTTTGTTTGCGTGGTCTTGAGATTTAAGTAATTTGGACATAGAAAAAGTCTAACTCTTTGAGATTCAAATTTGGATACATCAGGGTTAAAATATTTGCTTTCTGGATATTCAAATTTCAAAGGATTTAGTATTTGTATTTTGCAATTCAGTACTGTAAGCTTTCAATAGTCTGAAATTCAGTCAAATGAGTTTTTAGTATTTTGAACATTCGGGATTGTGGACTCAGTCAAATGAATTTCAGTATTTTGAGTTTTCAGTCATGTGACGTGGACCCCCACACACACACACACACACACACACACACACACACACATATAACTGGTAAAAAAACGCACTAAAGACGAAGATAAATTTCACAAACCAAGTAACAGAAAAAACAAAAAATAAAACACCAAAAGGGTGCGTTCCGGACCAGCAGGTTACAGTTTCCAAGTGCGATAGCAAATATAGCAAATATAGCAAAATGATGAAGTAAGATGCCAAGGATATCAAAATTTCCACTTTTTGTCGGTTAGGGTGAATTTTATTAATGTTTTTATACTGTATTCTAAACGCTTTAACCCAAGTGAGCTAACAGGTTTTATTTTTATTTTCACTGTGTAGGACACCGCGTAGAATTGTTTTGTTTACCTGCATCGGTTTATTAGCACACACGGGTTATTATAAAGCTAGTGTACTTGCTATTGTATATGAAGGTTTTTTTAAAAAAACGAGCATTTACTTCAGAGTTATGAATGTGGGATTAAATGGAACTTGAATGGTTTGAGTGAATGAGGTGAATCAGGTGACTTCCATAAGGCTGTATTTAAACCATGTGGTTGAGTTTAAATTGTTTTACGCTATTTCTGAAGAAGTTGGCGTGTAGCTGACGAAAAGCCTGAGTTTTAGAGCTTAAAATAAAAGTGGAAATTTTGATATCCTTGGCATCTTACTTCATCATTTTGCTATATTTTGCTATATTTGCTATCGCACTTGGAAACTGTAACCTGCTGGTCTGGAACGCACCCTTTTGAAGATAAATTTCACTAAGAATGAACTTCGTGACACAAAAGCATTCTTTAAAAGGAAAAAGGAAAACACCAGCAACTCTTGTATTATTTAGCACTTTCATCTTCTTTAATATCAAGACGTCTTCAGAATGACATGTTTCATTAATACAAGCAACCATTTTAACATTGTTTAAATACATTACTTCAAGTAGTTTATTTAAATTAACACAACAGTCCCTATCCAATAATAATGTAACAACAGTAGTCTTGCAAGGTGCTGTGTGCATCTGCATTATCATTAAAAAGGTAGATCAATTAACCAGGAGGGGTACCATGTGAATCATGTAGTGTCGTGTGCATCCCTTGGTCGTGTGCAACAAGTATAACTGGAACAAAAAATTGGAAAGAAGGCTGAGGTATTGTGTGCAAAGTGGGGTCATGTGCAAAAACCCCCCAAAAAACTCCAAAAAACTTTATTATCTTTATCAGACCCAGTCATATCGCATTTCTATACTTTCAGATACTATATGACATACTCCTGATGAAATCAAGTTAACTCGCATTTCTATACTTTCAGATACTATATGACATACTTCTGATGAAATCAAGTTAACTCACATTTCAATACTTTCAATCTCTATACCATTTTAAGGCACATTTGATGTTTAGGCTTTGATTAGACCTGGGCTGACATCTGCTCTAAGTTCGATCTGCCATTTTAGCTCCCGGACTTGCAAGAGCATGTCCACATCTCCTATGAACTCAGCTATTCTTTCTAATGCCGTAAACTTAAAGCCTGTGAAGTTCAGGCAGAGTGTGCTATGTTTAGCTAAGAAGAAACAAAGATGGCCAGCAAAGTTAGCAGTCGAATATACAGCCAAGGACCAGATAGTGGCCTATTGGCCAATACTTTGTATAAATTTGCATTTTTATTGTGTTCATTTTGATTGTTTGTTCAACACTGAAGAAGGCATTAAATTGCCGAAACCGGTCTGTTTTATTTATAATAAAAGTCTGATTATTCACTATCTGGTCCTTGGCTGTATATTCGACTGCTAACTTTGCTGGCCATCTTTGTTTCTTCATAGTTTGGTTGGGCCTTGCATCCCCCACGTGCATAGTATTTGGTTTGGACTGAATTCTTGAACTGTGCTGTGGGGCCAGCAGTTGATGCGCCATTTTCTGTTATAGAGGAACCTCTCCTGATAGTGCTACAGACTTTCGCTTTATCCAGCACATATTTAGCTGGATTTGAGACTGTGATTCGAACAACGGATGCTTTTCCCTGTAAATGGATGCTTTTTCCAGTAAATGGTTTATTGCATCGTTTTTTTACCTGGGGATGTGGTGTAGTGTGTGTTTTCGGAAATAAGGCCTACGATTTAGTGGATTATTCTAACTACATTCATTGAGTGCGTTTTCTGCTACTGAAGCGATAGTGCATTTACCATCGAGGGACAATATTCTGGTAATTGGTCCTACATTGATGTATATCGTCATTCAAGGTAACGAGTTGATTTTTTTATACTTTCGGGACATTTCTCTGCAATTTATATATGCGTTTGTGACCAGAGCCTAACAGGCGTTTACCATACATGCGAGTCGCGACATCTTCCTGTTGACATTGTTGGTTTGGACTAGATGTCAGTCTATACGGATACTCCACCTGATGGATTGAGTGACATTTCGATTTGGAACAAGAATTTTTCTTTTTGGGACTCAATTTTATTTTTATAATTACATCCTCTATACTCTCTCTATATATATAGCTTTGTGTTTAATGTATATGGCTTTTCCAAACAGTGTATGATAGTTGGGCATTGTTGTGCTTACTAGGTACTTTTTTCGAGGGATAAGTGCATATTTCTATGTAGGAATTCTATATACAGTTTTTGTTATCTGTTTAACAAGTTGACGGAAATTATTGGGACTGACTGTTTATTAGGACAGCAAGTCCAGGGGGATATTTTAGATTGATACATATGTGTGTCTAACGCTTTTGGATCTTCTTGGAATTGTCCAGCACTGGATCTTCTACTTTAATAATTTCATTTTCATTGGTGCGACTCTATCCTAAAGGCAGATATTATTCGAATGTTAAAGAATTTGGGATATTATCAATGCATATATGATATCTTAACATTTTTGTTTTGTAACAACAATTTATGTTTGTAGATACGGTTTAACCAGGGATTATTAACAAATCATTTGAGGTGAGTCTATTGCAGGAATACTCTGGATTAGATGTTTCACAAGCAATTTTGTTCTCTTATCATATTGTATTAGAGGGCAAGTTCGATAGGTATATATTTGAATTTCATGGCAAGAGTTATACCTGGATTACATTGATTTTGGAAAATATAGTTTTCACAAAATCTGTATTTCGTGGAACATAAGGTGATTGAACCATTGGATGTATCTTGTATAGAGGGAAACTATATGACCTGGCCTGTAATATAGACACATATATATTGTGATTTGTTTTGGGCCCCACAAGCATTCATGTATGCAGTAAGGACCTTTATACTGCAAATTTTACATTGCAATATTCTGTTGGGATATTAGCTCATCCCTACCTTATGATTCATCCACTGGCATCTTTAGTTAATTACAAGGCTTTTTATGATACATCCACTTATGTTGGATGGTCATTTGAATGAGTGAACATACATTGGTGGTGTTTGTGGGTCTTACAATATATAACCATCGAACTTGGGTAGTGGTTGTTCCACTTTACTGGGCGCATTTCAGTTCACTGTATAGCCAGGTACCAATTAGCATATTTAGTTTATACCAACCAACATAATCAGGTTTATCACCTAGAATTATTTTGGTTACTATTAGCAAGGACCTTTTTTTGCCTTGACATTAGTACCCTGAACCTTGTGATTATATTTACTTACATTTCTCTCATCCAGCTATATATGTGTTGGATACATATCTGGCAGTATTCCTCTGGTCAGGTATTATTATCTACCTCTTTAGGATTATTGGTATATTGTTGAACCTCTTTCCCATATTTACCCTCCTGACTTTTCAGGACGGTGTACTAGTTTGGGTACTTTGTCAGGGCGGCTGGGGAGCCTCTCACCAACCTCTGCTATAATTGGAGTAAATATTGTAGTTTTTTCTGGGTTTGCCAACAACTGCCACTCTCTCTTATTATTATTTACTTTCTAGTTTAAATTGGACATCCACAGCATGGACCTAGAGAGCATACTATCTGGATTATGTGCCGATCGGGAGGATATTGGAGTGTTTGGGATCAATACCTCACCAGGCAGTAATCCAAGTAACATGGATCAACATATTTCATCTGACTGTGATATGTCCTTTCATTCTCTTACCAAAGGACTCAAAACTTTGAGATCTAATATATGGCATCTGAAACTATTCAGAGCATATTCTAACAGGAATATTGCTTCAAGGGGCTTCAGAATACGGCTCCAACCATTGGTAGGAAGACCGGATGACAAGTTGAACTGTGATTGGAAGGAGGCTTTACAAATAGGGTCCATGTTATTTGTGAATGTCCTTTTACAATATTATGAGAGAATGGTAGATGTGAATATTCAGGAGGTTAAAACATTGTGTTGTGATTGCAAAAAATTTGAGTCCTTACCTAAATTTCAGGATAACATTAAGAAGTTATCCAGAGAATTGACAAACCACGAAAAAATTATCAAAGAAAGGAAGATTAAAAAATTCCATAGAGATTATTCTGACTACCAAAGGGGACGACCCTTTGAGCTTAATCGCTCTGTCAGATTTGCAGATGTTGGTCAGGGGCCTGCCTCTGGTCGACCTAGGAAGAGACCAAGATCTATTCTGAAAAACAGGGATGGGTTCAACAACAGCACTTCAGGAGAGGATTCCTCTCTCACAGATTATGATAGCTCAGGGGATGGGGGGTCACCACATAAAAAGAAAACGAACAAAAATATCCCTTTAGAAATGGTTCCAAACACAGAGGAGGCAGGAAACACAAGAAAAGATCCATTAGAACATTCCCTGGAGGGCTTGATCCAGAACATTCTAACATAAGTCAAGATGAACAATTAAACCAAAATGTTTTAAACTTATCCAATGTACATTTGTCTGGTGATCAATATACTCTTTTGAATAAAGGGCTTAGTTTTATACCTGGCTTTTTTTCTAATGAATATCACATAGTTACAGATGTTATTAACTTTGTCGTAGTCTTAACCTTAAGTTATTTTTTGCAGATGACACATCTCAAAGATCAAATGAATTCAGATTTGGTAAATCTGAGTTCCAGCCCCCCATGAACAAGCATGTGTCAATTTTTATGCAGTCAGTGTTCAGGGATCTACACTTTCAGAATTATGGACACACTATGTTGAAACATAATCTATCACAACAGGAGAGCATTGCCCTCCAACAATTACGTAACAACAAAGATATAGTTGTATTACCAGCAGATAAGGGTGGGGCTGTGGTTGTACAAAACATGAGTGATTACCTTCAAGAGGGTTTATCCCAACTATCGGACACAACATGTTATATGAACATGGCCATAGACCCAACCCCGAATTTCAAGCATGAAATTGGCTCATTTCTGAATCTATCATGTGAGGAGGGCATCATCAGCAAAAAATGTGTTACACAACTTTTGGTTAAGGAGCCCCGCAAGCAGATTATGTATCTACTACCCAAGATTCACAAATCATTAACCAAACCTCCGGGAAGACCCATAGTTTCGGGTATTGGGTCTTTGACTGAACCCTTGTCCGCCTTCCTGACACAATATCTCAAACCTCTCTTGGGTTTGGTCAGGGCAAGGCTACAAGACACTACACAGTTCCTGAAAATCATCGAGGATACACAATTGGAGCCAGGGTGGCTAATGTGCTCACTGGATGTCAAAGCCTTGTACACCAGTATACCACATTGGGCTGGATTACAAGCCCTTAAATATTGGTTGGATAGGGCAGGTTTATACTCACCAGGATTCAATACGCTATTGATATGCATGTCAGAACATGTACTCAACAAAAATGTTTTTTATTTTCAAGGACAATGCTATTGGCAATTACAGGGTACAGCTATGGGAGCATCTTTTGCTCCCATTTATGCCGACCTGTTTATGGCATTTTTTGAAGAGTGCATGATTTATGATACATCTCACAATATATACCTGGTTGAAATGGACATCTGGCGTAGGTACCTGGATGACTGTTGGATGGTATGGCGTGCGGATGTGGGTTATTTGCATGAATTTGTGGATTATCTCAATGGCAACATCTGGGGAATCGAATTTTCTATTACTTATGATATGCAGATTATCAATTTTTTGGATGTAACGATCTCTAGGAATCATGATCATACTTTGGCCACTAGAGTGTTTCGCAAATACCCCCAATATAATACTTTATTACATGCATCAAGCATGCACCCACGTCATACTATCAGAAACATCCCGGTTTCACAATTTATGCGCATGAAACGTCTTAGTTCCACCCAGTCAGATTATAACATTGCTAGTCTTGATTTAAGTCGCAGATTTGCTAGTAGGGGATATAATTTTTCAGATATTAATACTGCATGGACACGATCCTCTCAGATGAATAGGAACAGATTGTTAGATTATAACATCCCTTCTGGTGATTCCAGATCAACAACCATCAGATTCATCACTACATATGGTAGGAACTATTACGTTATTAGGGACATCGTCAATAGACATTGGAATATACTACTAGCCAATGAACAACTCAGATCTGTTTTGGGTGAGGAATGTCAATTTTCATATAGAAAAGGCAAAACATTGGGGTTCCACCTTTCTCATTATAAACATATTGGTAGTGGTGGAGCAATTCATAAACAACTTACAATAATGGGACATGAATTATTGGGCACACACCCATGTGGCCACTGTGGGTCTTGCAAACAGATCACCAAGTCTCAGAACCTTTCGAGTCGTAACACCAGCAGGGTCTTTGACTGTAAAATCTTTGGAAACTGTAGCAGTGATTGGGTTGTGTACCTGGCATCATGCCATTGTGGGGCATTTTATGTGGGACAGACTTCCAGGCCACTCAGGTCACGAATAAATGAACACCGTAGTGACATTAAAAACAAAAGGGAGACCAATGCTTTATATCGACATGTATCAAAACATGTACAAGCACAGTTTATGTTCATGATTATTGACCGTATAGTGGGTGATCGTAGCAACCCACAAGGGTGGCATGGTATTCTCAATCACAAGGAAAAGTACTGGATAATCACTTCTTTTTACCTGGTCTCAATGACCATCTTTAACATTTGCCAAGGAAAAGGTTGTATTGATTTCTATCCTTTTTAATAACTATATCAGGTATAATATTTTTTGAATTATTCATTTCATTTTTTGTAAGGTATCATAAATCACAAAGCAAGGCAATGGACAATTACTTTGGGCTTAATTTTTCCACCTGGTCCCAATGATCCTTTCTAACTATTAGTAAATGCAGAAGGATGTACTGAATTTCTATAAATATTTTCTGAATTATTTCATTGTTTTTCTTATATATATGTGAATGTATATATATGTGTGTGTATATATACATGTATGTATATGCATATATATAATGGGAAGTAGCCAGAATTTATTATTACGTCTGTTTTGAAATGTGCCCCTTATAGGTTCTCTTTTATTCTTCCACATATATTTACCATTATTATGACTATGGAGGTACATATTTTATTATGTATAATTATAGCCTTCATGGTCCCATAGTCTATTATGGTTTTGTTTTTTGTGAGGCTTTTGGTACTATTGTCTTTGGGCATTACACTCAATTTTTAACCATGCTCTCAGTTTTGTGTTTGCTTCCACACAATATACTATACATTATTCATGAGGTCTAACAGCACATTCATGTGCCTATTGGCCAATACTTTGTATAAATTTGCATTTTTATTGTGTTCATTTTGATTGTTTGTTCAACACTGAAGAAGGCATTAAATTGCCGAAACCGGTCTGTTTTATTTATAATAAAAGTCTGATTATTCACTATCTGGTCCTTGGCTGTATATTCGACTGCTAACTTTGCTGGCCATCTTTGTTTCTTCATAGTTTGGTTGGGCCTTGCATCCCCCACGTGCATAGTATTTGGTTTGGACTATGTTTAGCTAAGTCATTCAAACTCGCCACCCAGTCCCTTTTGTTCGGTCTGTTCTGTGATCTTGCTGTGAAGCAATATACATATGTTTTATTATTCCCTGAACTCTGGATGACTCCAACACTTTGATAGCTAATTTATTACAAGGATAGTGCATCAGACTTCTGTAAGCATCAGCAAACTGTGCAAAATGTGCCCTGCTACTTTTCTCACAGAAAGCAAACAAAAAGCCATCAGAAGGCAAATATTAAGACAAGCAGTCTGATCTCCTATCAGATCCAAAACTGGGGTTGTTGAAAAACTCTCCCAATTTAAAATTACCCAGTACGTGATCCTGGATAGGCAATTAGCTATCTGGGGAAATCCATACTATTAAGGTCAGTGGTATTTGTTTTAGACAGAAAAGCATCACCAGTGGTATCCTGGTGGTGTCTTTGTTCTGGGCTCCTTTGTGTATATACCTTTCCAGCATGAAGATATTAATAAGCAATGGCTACCTAAATGTAATGATGATTACAAACTACAGGGTGGTTATCAAATCCCATTGTGATACTCAAAATCCCCAGCAGTGATTTGACCAAACAGACACTTTGAGCAACCGATCTATCCCTGGGGGAGTGGTTCCAGCCCAGAAGTTAGTAGTTTATTGGCCATTTTGGGCTAATTTCTATCTCTTTCATTTTCCTACTATAAAAACCACGGTTGCATGGTTTTGTGCACCGGGCAGTGCTGGTTAGCTATGGTTAAATTATTCCCAGCTCTACTAAGTCTCCTCTTCAGTTTTTCCATTGAAACTAATCTAACCCTCAACTTAAGCACTCAAAAAGCATCTTACAGCTCAGCACTTGCTCAGACCTAATAGCAAGCACTAATATACCCTGGCACTGATTGCCCAGCAGGGCAAGGCTCTTTATTCACCCCTCACCAACCAAGCGACTAAGCAGCTCCCCCTACTATTCAGGCATGACCATAGGGCAACTTCAGGTGCACTGTCCAGTCCAGCTGGGGAATCTGGGTATCCTGAGGCAATGTTACAACTGCCTCATGTACACAGACAACTCTCTCCTCCTACTGCAAAACAATAACATATGCGAGAGATGCAATTATACAGCCAAACTGGAAATTAAGCTGTCTCCACCCAAGGCTGGAACAGACAGTCAAGAGGAAAAGGTTAACACGTGCACCACACCTCCAGCCACACACAGACCTACTAAAACAACATTGGCAAAAAATACACATAAATACACAAAATCATATTCAGAGGCTCTAAATAAAAACCTGCAAAAGCATCAGAGACCTCCAAAGCAGACACCCAAACAACCTGCACTTCCCATCACAAACCAGACAACACATAAAACACAAAATCAGTGTGCCGCACAATCACAGCCCTTAAGGCGAAATAACATACCTGACACCCTAGTAATAGGTGACTCTATAGACAGGCACACTGACGTCCCACTCACTAGGCTGGACAAGCAGAAGGTTACTGTTAGCTGCCTGTCGGGAGCCAGAATCCGCCACATAACACAAGCACTTAGGTCACTCCAGAACAAGTACAAATATGACTCTGTCATTGTTCATGTTGGTGTGAATGACCTGAGACGTACCTCCCTGGACTACATGAAAAGAGACATGGAAGAGCTCTCTGATCATGCAGCCCAGGCTGGTATGACCCTGACCCTGAGTAGCATCCTGCCTTCACCAAGAATGATACCTCAGTATAAAGAAAAAATAAATCAATTTCAACAATTGGCTAAGCTTCTGCTGTCATTCAAAGGGTCTCCAGTGTCTGTTAGCCTGGGACGACATGCTCGACAAGCCGCGTTGCTTCACAAGAGATGGCTTGCACCTATCACCCCTTGGCTTTCGAATACTGGCCAGGGCTCTTGCTGCCTCCATAGTGCTTTTTTTTAGGCAAGGCTCAAAAGTCAAACCACCTCCATAAACAGCAGTAACAAATAACTGAGGGTTATGCTACTCAATGCCAGTAGTTTAAATCTAAAAATGCACGCACTCGAAGCACTCCTCAGTATGGAGAATGTCGACATCTGTGCAGTAACTGAAACCTGGTTCAAGGCTCCAGAGAGCACCCCAGCACTACCGGGTTACAACTCATACCACACGTTTTGTCCACAGAACAAGGACCGAAACACAAAAGGAGGGGGTGTATCCATATTCATCAAGGATACCTACACCTCCAGGTTAGTGGCACAGCATGATACCTCTGAGATCATCCATGTGCAACTAACATCGGGCAAATCTGCATTGCAAATTGTGGCCTGCTACAGATCACCCTCCATAACCCAGGACCACCACTCCACCTTTCTGGAGACATTGGAAAACATGAAGGTCCTACCGAACATCCTGATATTGGGCGATTGGGAAACTAGTTCAGAAAAAAAGCAAATCCCAAGAAGGAAAGACATCCCTGATCAGTATCAGTAAGAAACTAAGGTCCCTCATGAAATCATCCAAGGCTAACTTCGAAAGAAAAATAGCCAAGGATTCAAAAGATAACCACAAAGCCTTCTTTAGCTATGTTAAGAATCTAAGTGGCAACTCTCAGATATGCAATGAACTAGTGCAAAATAGCACAAAATATACTGAACCTACTGATATTGCCAACATCCTGGCAGATAGATTCAGTGCAAACGTCACCCCCCTCTCACCTCCAAAAGGGCCCACAACAATACTGGAAAAGTGTAGTGTCCCAAAAATCAGAGGCACACAGGTGAAAACAGCCCTTTCAAAAGCCAAAAACACAGCATCAATGGGACCAGATGGTGTCCCAGGCTGCATCTTGCATGAACTACAGAACAAACTAATCCCCCACCTAAACACACTGTTCAACCTCAGCTTCTCCACAGGCTATGTGCCCTTAGAATGGTGCACAGCAACGGTTATTCCTCTCCACAAAGGAGGGGCCACTACTGACCCTGGTATCTATTGCCCCATAAGCCTGACTAGCCTGGTCTGCAAGGCTATGGAGTGCATCATCATGGAACTCATTAACAAAGACATTAGGAACCTCCAAACACTTGACCCAACCCAGTTCGGCTTTGTTAAGGGCAGATCATGCCTACTAAACCTGGTTGACTTCTTCGAGACAGTCACCAAGGCCATAGATGAGGGAAAGGTGGTTCACACAGCCTATCTTGACCTCGCCAAGGCTTTCAACACCATTCCCCACTCGGATATTACAGAAAAACTCACCAGCCTGAACATAAACCCCTATGTCAGGAGATGGGTTGCCAACTGGCTTACAGACAGAACTCACACGGTAAGAATAGCAGGCTCCAGGTCCGACTCTAAACCAGTCACAAGTGGCGTCCCTCAAGGCTCGGTCCTGGGACCTCTACTGTTTGGCATATACTTCTCAGAAGTACAGGTGAACACAGGAGGACTATGGCTAACCAAGTTCGCCGATGACTGCAAACTGGAAGCCATAATTGACTCTCCGGCTGACACTGACATCTTCCAAAAGGGCCTTACTAAGACGGACACCTGGTGTCAAAGTCATGGCCTCAAGCTAAATGCCAAAAAATGCATAGTCATCCCATATGGGAAAAACAAAACACCCACGAATTACCACATAGGTGGCAGCTCCCTTAATACAGAAGAGGTAATAAGAGATCTGGGGACCCAGGTAGATAGTAATCTCTCCTTTGACAATCATATTGCCAAAGTAGTTAAGAAATCTTTCTATGTTGCCCATCTAATTACTAAAGGGTTCACATCTAGAAATAAAGAGGTTATAGTGCCCCTCTACTCATCACTCATTAGACCCATCATAGAGTACAATGCCCATTTGGGATGTACCTCACAAGACACTTCCAACAGCTGGAAAGACCACAAAAGTACCTCACCAAGATGATTACTGGCCTCTAACATATGTCCTATGCAGCTCAACTGAAAAAACTCCAGCTGTACTCAGTGGCATATCGCTTACTCAGAGGTGATCTCTGCCAGACTTACAAAGCCATGTCCAACTCAGAATTGATGGACATGCTCCACCTAAAGAAATCCTAGTCACTGCGAGCCATGCGCTCTAGTGAGCTAAACCTCACAACAACAATAAATAGAACATGCTGGAGGAATAGATTCCTGTCACAGAGACTCCCCATGCTTTGAAACAAAATTCCAAATTACATCAGGTAGAGCCCCTCACTAACAATCTTCAAGAGAAACCTTGACGAGTGGATGGGTAACAGAAAATACACCCCTGGGATCACTTCATTGGCTCTGCTTGACAGAGGATCAGTTAATTAATCAATGGGGTGGGGAAAGTCGGCACACTCTGGCTAGGCTTATAAATGCCCTCGGGCAGATAGCCTAGTACCTACCTATGAATCTATGAACCTATAAATGCAGGCATAAGAAAAAGTACTACATATTTAAACAACAATCACTCTTAGGAAAAGCTAAACAAATTTGACATAAAGTAGATCTGCTCACATGCTATAAAATTCTCTATGAGTAATTTAGCACTACATTATTCAATCACTTGTTCAGACTTACTTAAATAATTTTCCAGTCTTTCACAGATCACAACTACCAATTCTTTTCCACCACTCAATACACCTTCACCTCCTCCTATATTCCACTCTTCTATGCTAAGGATATCATCAACAGATACTGAACCATTGTTTGATCAAATTCTCATTGAAGCCCCCTACAGGGTTAAAATAGTCTGCTACTCTGGTTTATTAAATACTGCATAGATTATTTTTCAGTTCCTATTAAGCATATTTGTAAACTTTGTTTTACTCAAACTGGTATGCACAATATCTGCATGATAGCATTGGTAAAACCCTTACCTAAACAACCTAAACCTTCTTATATATCTCATTTTCAGATTTTCAGCCTGTCCCTATATCCTGAGTCCTTGAAAAGATTTTAGAAGCATTATATAGAAGTGGGGTTCAAAATATCTAAAGTACTATAACCTTATATTAATGTTCTACATAAATTTTGACTATGAAACATGACTTCCCTTTTAACGTTAACCAATGAGATTTTACTCAGCATGGACAAAGGCAATCTTACAGGTACAGTTTTTACAGACATAACAAAAGTCTTCAAAATCTCCTTGTTCACTTTATTCTTCTAAACTATATATTATACACGAGTTGGCCTGCTGCATCAGAATGGTTACAGACCTATCTCACCAGCATTTCATAGTTAAGATTGGTTGATCTTTTTCTAATAACCTCCCAATTTAAAAGTAATATTCAGTGAGCGATTCTTGCCTCCTACTCTTTCTGCCTTTATTAACAAATGCCCATTGATTTACCCTCCCTATAACACTCTACGCAGATAATAAAGCTATTTTTAGAGCTAATTTTACACACATAAACACAATGAAAAGATGACTTACACCAACTTATTGAACTAATAAACAATATGAAATTAATTTAAACACCACAAAAAAGAAACTAGCTGTGGACACTCATGTTTCAGCCTTTTTAGTGACCTCATGAGCACAACATAAATAGATTGCTTGACTATACTTTAGATACAAAGAGCAAAGAATTAAGCTTGATGTCCATACGCATGCCCACAGCTAGTAGGATTTGGGTTTATTTGCTTGATTGTACCCATAAAGGCTTACAAATATAAAACGCCATGGGCATTCAGAAGTCATGTAGCTGAAGCATTGTACATCCTTAACAGCTCATTTGCATATGTCTCATGGGTCTTTGTTAGAGGAGATTTAAGGTGTCACATAATAACTCTCTCTTGGCTATATTTTTTCTTGCTGTTTTTGCTACCTGCTTCGAAATATTTAACTTCTTGTACAAAATTCTACTCCAAAATGAAAATCTGTCTCACAATAGAAGTGAAATGCAAATGCCATTCAAATGGTAATATTACTTAAAACTTACCATTCAGTATATTCTCACCCATTATTTTGCATCATAATTTGATATAAGGGCTGCCATAATTAAAATGCTATAACTATTCTAAGTATTATCTCTTATACTCTTTCTACTTGATTGTGACTCATCTCTTTACTTGTTTGTATCCAGCTCTACATCAATAATTAGGGTGTCATATCTTTAGTTTTTGCAGATTTGTCAGGTGTATTCTGCTACTCAATTTTTTAATATTTAGTATTACATAGTAATATTTACCAGTTACTGCTTGGCTCTCTTTATTAATATTGTTTATGTATCTTCCCATGTTGAGTATGTAATAAGTCTCTGTGGCTCTGTGTTCATCTTTGGTAAACAAATACAAATAAATAAATGAAAAAACATAATGTATCAGATGACGCCATGGCTGCATGACCAGAGGATGAGCAATGGCAGTTAAATAATGACTTAAGCTGATTGTTCCAGGCATATAGATAAGAGAAAATACCAAGTCACCATGTGTTTTTGGATTTAATAATATTTAACCTGTAAATATTACAGAATCTTGATGTGTGACTGAAAGTGTGCAAAGTGAGTACATACTGAAGCTTGTGGATATGTTTAAATACACCATAGTTAAATAGTTACCAGTTACCTTCAATATGCAGGCTTATGATCTTTTCTGACAGACTGAGGGACATTGCCTACTGTGAATTATGCAGCAGCAGCATTTATGTGACAAAGTGTTGATTAGCAAATCCAGCACATCTAGAAGAGATGGAATATATTTTAAACAGCTGTATTTTTCCTAAGTTTCCTCTGGAAGCAACTAGACTGGATTTTAATGGAATGTTTTGTCTTGAGCATAAATGACAAGAACATCTTATTAGTAAAATAAAAATATGTATGTGCGAATTCCAGTCTAGCTGGAACAGATGATAAGGGTTTAAGTCCCTTCAGAAAGAAGGCTCAAAGATGCTACTATGTGCGAGAAAAAATGGAAGAAATGTATATTTTTGAAAGTGGGACTGTAACTTTCTAAACATCCTGTAAGATCTCTGAAAAGGTGGGTCAACATCTCACTTCCACCCAGTTCTGGTTTATAAGGGTCTGGGGGTAAAAAAAATAGAATATACAGGTTTCCAGAACAACTAAGAACAAAATTAGCCTTACAGTGTTTCACACTCTTGTTCCAGATAACACCCATTTTTTTATTTGTATTGCATATATCTTAAATTATTCTAATTCCTTTAGCTGTCATGAATCATGTACCTTCATCTAAGTTTAAATAAAATATACATTTTAATATAGTAATTAGTGCTCTAAACACTATAATCAAAATTCCTGTGATTTTATATATCCCAAAAAGTATTAACTGCCAGCCTTGCTTCCTGACTTAAAACCTTCATGCTATTTTTCATCCTTATCAATTCTTTTTGTACCTGTTCTGATTTTCCTATATGTCCCCTTATACCCCAACCCAGTCTCTTCGTAGTTCCGACCAGCACCTTCTAGACATCTATAAACCCAACAAAACTTATGGTAAACTCCTCTATAATCACTCTGTGTCTCTTGAATTCATAGCATCAGTAGTTCTAGCTGCTTTAAAACCGAAGTCAAGCACTAATTTTTGAACTCAAAAGCCTGTCCTTGCCTAAATCCTCCATAATCTGCATTTCCCTTTCTTCTTCTTTTTACTACCTGTCTACATCTAATAATTCAGTAACTAATCTGCTCACTAGACAATGCTGCACCGGGAAAAGCCGAAAGACACAAACAATTGCTGGAGCTTTTCTCCTTGGGTCTCCACTGAAAACAGGCCATTGGTTCAGATGGACTAACACGGTTAACAAATGTCAAATAATAAATAAATAAATAAATAAATAAATATGTTTCATTTTATGAAGTGAACCAAATAAACCAGATAATTCCAATCTATTACAAACACTGGTAAAATATGAAGGCAGTACTACATTCCTTTTGCACAGATAAATATGTTAACCTATGTAAATATCCTTCTTGTTTACTATACAATACTGTCTATTTGGCATATGGAAGCCAACCTACCTCGTTAAATGTCTAAATCATTGATAAAACTTTAGTGTTGACTCATATCCTTAGTAGTTTTTGTTGTTTATTTTTTTGCTTTGTTCTTTAGTGTATTGCTTTAACTTCACAATGTTAAATTGTCTTGCATCTGTTATACTCTGTAGTTCATCTTGGACCTCCTGAATTTTTTTTTCTTTCGTCTCTCACTATTTACAGCTCCTGTTGTCTTAATATTGTCTTCAGACTTAAGAATGATTCTATTATCCTACCTTTAAATTTGTCAATATCTAAAAGACATCATGAAAGACCTAATACAGATTCTTGCTGTATAAACTTGTTTGCTTCAGAAATGCTTTCTATTCCCATTGTTTGTTTCTTTTTTTACATGGCCACGATCTTATTCAATTCACTATATTGCTTCCCATTCACAAAAGGATTAACTTTTCCATAACAAGACTTCTTGTGTCATATCCCAGCATAATATATCCAAAGGCAGCTTGGTGTCCATTACATCACTTACAAATTCATAAAACTAACTAAAATAAAATAAAATGATACTTAGGATACAGGCTATATTTTTTGTAAATGTATATTGGCAAAGATCCCTTGTATTACTTAATACAATAAATTTAAACTTGTCTGCATTTATATTTTAATACATTCCTAGTTGCACTTATTAGGTTTGCAAGTCTATAGTTCTTCCTTTCCTGTTTCTACTCTTGTATGTCTGCTTTGACAAAGAGTACCTCCAGCCATCTTCTCTTTAAAATATTTAATAAAAAAATACAGTAATTAGCTTATATGGTACTTTTTACAATTGTTTAGTATATGAGCTGCAATCCACTGAATCCAATGAACTATTCCAGAAAAATACTATCTATCGATGTATGGATGGTGCAGTGGTGCAGCAGTACCGTTGTCATCTCACATCAAGAGGTTCTCCGGTTTGATTCTCGGCTTGAGTGCTTTCTGTGTGGAGTCTGTATGTCCACCCTGCATTCATGTGGGTTTTTTCCGGGTACTTCTGTTTCTTCCCATGTTACAAAGACATGCATCTAGACTGTTTCTCCCTGGGCCTCCACTGAAAACTGGCTTCGTTCCAAGTCGTACTTTCCCACTAAACAAATGTTAAATTTAAAAAAAAAAAAAAAAAAAATATATATATATATATATATAAATATATATATATATACACACACACACACACACACACACACACATGTGTGTGTGTGTGTGTACATATATATATATATATATATATATATATATATATATATATATATATATATATATACATACATATGTATATGGGTTTCCCTTCACATGGTCAACTTTTCACAAAGTTGACTTTCATATGGCTGAGACCATATGATCGACTTTTGAAAAGCTGACCATGGGGAACCGCTATCTCTTTACAGTGCAGAATGGGAAAATTTCCCTCTTCTGCAGTGTAGTGTGATCTCGAAGTTGGTATATTTAAGTTATGGGGGTGAGGTGGGGGGGTACAGGGCGACTTGCCCCCCTGCTAACAGTTTTAAGGTAAGTGTTTGTTGTTTTTTTTGTGTTTATTTTACATGGTCGGCTTTCGGAAAGTTGATCATATGGTCTCGGCCATATGAAAGCCGACTTTGTGAAAAGTTGGCCATGTAAAGTAGACCCATATATATATATATATATATATATATATATATATATATATATATATATATATATATACATATACATAGATATAGACATAGAGAGATAGATACTATTTTTTGTAGGATAGTTCAGTGGATTCAATGGATTGCAGATCATATACAAACTTTCCTGCATTGCTACAGCTTTGGATACATGAAAGCTTATAACTAACTTCTCTGTTTTATTAAATAATTATTTGTCATGAACTCTACTTTCTTTTAATTCCAGGATACACAGCTTTCATTCTTTCCCTGTGATCGTTTTCTCTTTACTCCCTATTAATATTCTGGTGTTTTCATTATCTTCACTTCCACCATAATCCCCTCCAACAAAAATCATAATCAAAAGGTTTACCAGTCTATGATCATTGCTTGATGGATTGCTCATACTGCAGTGCAACATAAGGGGGTGATGCTCTCCCGAGTGCATCATCCTTCAGACGAGAAGTTAAACCAAGGTCCCATCTGCTTTAGTCACTGATAACTCAGGTTGATGTAAAAAGAGCAGACAGCAGCTATCAAAGAGTAGGGGTACTTCATTTAACAAAACATAAAGAATGCTATTTACATATTTACAAAATGTACAGGGATGTGTGTGTGTGTGTGTGTGTGTGTGTATATATATATATATATATATATATATATATATATATATATATATATATATATATGGATCAACTTCACTTACCAGAATGCACACATCATTGACTTTCACCTCGCCAAGACCAATGGACCGACAAATCAGAAGACCGACATCCAGAACACCAATATTCCACTTGAGGTAAGTAACCACTTGGCCATCCTGTTGAACTTTGCCCCTTACCCCCACGGTAGTGCGATCTCAGAGTTGGTATATTTAATTAGAGGGGGTGTGAGGGTGTGTGGCAGCCCCCCACATAGGTGGGTTTACTTTTGTTGTTCTTTTGTTTTTATTTTGGGATATCTAAGAGGTTACTTACCTCAAGTCGGAAGTCGGTGTTCAGGAGGATGGTTTTCTGATTTGTCGGTTCATTGGTTTCAGTGAAATGAAAGATGGTGATGTGGGCTTTTGGGTAAGTGAAGTAGATGCATATATATATATATATATATATATATATATATATATATATATATATATATGTGTGTGTGTGTGTGTGTGTGTGTGCACGTATTTCTATTTTCTTACTTTTTATTATTTTGTCATAACATCTTTATTGTTACTTTTCCATAACTGGCCCACCACTCCTTCTTCCACAATGATAATCTAATTTTTGCAAAATATCTGCTAAAATCCATTTGCAATTACACAAAATTTAATTTAGTCTTTTGTCTCAAATAACTCATATTACATAAAATAAATAAATCTTATCTATCTTTCTCACATATTCTTTCTTCTTGTTCTTATAGTATACATACATAATCATACTGATATCTATATTGTTTATGTCATTAATATTCTCAAAAAAATTTTCTGCACACAACATTTTCCAGGAATTTTACCACTCATTAATATTTAAAAAATGTGCTCTGTTGTCACTTTCTCCTCACAAAGTAAACACAGTCCTTCAACTTTCTTTTTATATGGCATACTCCCCTTTACTAGTAACTTATTTATTAGTAGTCTCTATAGGAAATCATGGCACTCTACTATCTTAGTACACCAGTTTTTCCTTACTTTATTGGCTTTAATCACTTCATCTAGTAAAATTTCCCATGGATTTACATAATGATATTGTTTCATCACATTATTATACCATATCCTTCTATTTTTCCTCTATATCATCATTTTTTATTTTCAATGTTAATATTTTTTCTTGATAATTTTTAATTTCTTAATTTACATATTGTTTTTGCATTTTTATTCTAATCATCTCCAAGAATTTGTGCACCTATATTTAAATATTCTCACTATTAATTTCTCATTCTCTTCCTTTACCCATTTTAATATTCTATACAAGTTTAAAGAAAAAGAAAAAAACACTGAATTTAGTAACCCCAATCTACCTTCATGTTCACTAATATACAACGCACCTCTTTTCACTGGGTTTAATCTTGAACACCATATGAAAAAAACATCAGTTGCAAAAGTTCCAATTCATATTTTTCTTGGATCATAAAAACATTTGAAATATTTGCTGTTTTCCCATTAATACAGAATTCACCAGATACACCTTTTCCTGAACACTAATCTATATTTCATCCACAGAAGGCATATTTTATTTCATTTTTTCATAAAACCCTCCCATTTCCTCATAACTACATCATTTTTTTCCTCAAGCAGAGACAATTCATTCATTCATTGATTGAAAAATACACACCTGTTTTTTCTCCTGTTCACCCAAACCCTTACTTTTGTCTTTATTCAGTGTCATTCCCATTTCCTTTAATTATCTGTTCAGACAAACCAACACTTCCCCCATCTATATTTTGTTCTTAGCAACTACAGCTATATCATCTGTGTATGTCAGAACTGCTGGAATCACCACCTACTTTTGCATCACATATCTAGCATTGTTCATAGGTTCATAGGTAGGTACTAGGCTATCGGCCCAAGAGCCTACGTAAGCCTAGCCAGCAAGGTTCCATGCCTTATGCCACTCAAGAAAATTATTTTCCTGTGCCACTGTCGGGCAGAGACACAAAAGTGATCCCCAGAGTGCATTTCCTATTTCCCATCTACTCATCAAGATTTTTCTTGAAGAGTGCTAATGAAGAACTTTGCTTGACATAGATGGATAGCCTGTTCCAGAGTATAGGAAGTCTCTGGGACAGGAATCTATCCCTCCAGCATGTCCTGCTTATTGTGGTGACAAGGTTTAGGTCCCTAGAGCATGTAGCTCGGAGGGATTGGGATTTCTTTAGGTGTAGCATGTCCAACAGCTCTGGGTTTGACATAGCTTTATATGCTAGGCAGAGATCACCTTGGAGTAGGTGATATGCTACGGAGTAAAGCTGGAGATTTTTGAGGTGGTCAGTGTAGAGCATTTGTTTGAGGCCAGTAATCCTCTTTGTAAGGTACTTCTGTGGCCTTTCCAGCTGCTGCAGATGTCTTGTGAGGTACTTTCCAAAAGGGGCGTTGTACTCAATAATGGGTCTAATGAGTGACGAGCAGAGGGGAACAATGACCTCTTTTTTTCCTGGATGAGAACCCTTTTATGATGAGGTTCATTTTATAAAATACTTTGCTCACTGTTGATTCATTACCAATGGAAACAGTATTCCACTCATGTGACATCCTTGTATGTAACACTTCATGCATATTTCTTTACTCAGCTACCTATTTACTAACACTCTCACTCTATTATTTTGATATGCTGGCATGCACACTCTCCAAATTCTGTTACCTATTCCACAATTTTCCATAACATCCCGCAAAACATCATGTCTGACTGTATCAAATTTCTTGATAATATCACCAATTAAAAGTTTCACATCCTCCCGTTTACTTATAATATTATCCACAATTTCTCTCACGGCCAATAAGTCTTGGCATCCCTTCCCTCTTATACCATATATTTTTTTTTCCATTCTCCTCTGTATTATTCTCATAATTTTTTTATGATCTGTGTTTTTCAGTATGATCTCTGTTCTTTTATTTTATTCTTTACATATTTTTTCCATACAAATTTTAATATCCTGTTATGCTGTCAGCCCAGCTATGTGGAATTTTGTAAATAATTATATGTCATTTGTGAATATTAATATTATTTATACAGAACTCTGTTATGTACTGAGTTAAAATGTAACCATAGCATGCCCTGTTGAAACATAGAAGATTAACTTGCAAAACTTAAGAACAGTTGAGATTAAGTTACTTTATAGCTGGGCTATAAAAAAAAAGATGTTATCTCTCAGTTTCAGTTCAGTAGCAGACACAATGTCTAGGGCTAGAAGTTTTTCTGTTGTCTTGAAAGAAAAGTAATTACTATTTCAGTTCTGAGCAAGCATCTGAGATGTATGTATTTTTAACACAGAGATGTGAAATTCTTTTAAGTTTCTGTTTAGCTTGGGAACTGAAGTCAGGTGACAAAGAGTGATGTCATCCAAGCTGACCCAGCAGTAATGTTTGATATTAATTTGGGAACTCTCTCAGAGAGAGACTGTGCATTTTTTCTTGGATCTAGCAAGAACATCCACTCAACATCAACATCTGTAATTGACTTGCTAATAGTAAGTAACTAGGGTACATTAATTAATTTTATATATAAATAAGAATATAGTAAAGATTAGTTTAGATGTTTTCTGCATTTATTTGAGACTGTCCTGTAATGTTGTTTTTAAATATTTCCTGTGATTTGAACTGTGAAGTAACTGTGTTTGTATACTGACTATTGTCTTGTTCTTTTATTATTTATTATTAAATATATTTAAACCTGTCTTTGTGGCTGATATTTGTGAGACATATTTAAGCTCTTAGCGTACCTGCATATCTATTTGGTGACACTGTACAGGCCACTCTTAATAGCCTGTCGCTTGGTCAGAACTACCATTTGGATATAGTAACACTACACAGTAGGATTGGACACCCTTTGTAAGGGCCTTATATTAGCTGATAAGAGGGGTTGGTGGCAGTTGAAACTACCATTTTGTCTGAGCAGAAGGGGGCATAGCTAGTAAACCTGTGCCAGCCTTCCCCAGGTGTGCGTGTGTGTTTGTATATAAATCAAATCTCAAAGTGTGTGTGTGTTAGCTACTTGGGCTGGGACACGAAGCACTGTTTGGACAGAGAGGGTGCTGGAGGTCATGGCTTGACCACTCAGCTGAGATCTTAACCCTATAGCTGTGCCAGTGGGGAGTCTTATTGGGGATCTGGAGAAAGAAGGAGAAACAAGCCCCAGACTGACTATGATCTCTGTGTGCTCTTAAGGGAAATTGCACTTTACTGAGTGTGTACTTGTCATCCTCCCAGTGTGTATGTCCCCCACTTTTGCTAGTGGTGAGGATTGAGGCTCCTTGATTACTTGGCCAGTGCAGGGCTGTCACCTATCCCACTACATAACTTTTCATAAACAACCCCCTGCTTCAACAATACTTTCTTTTCCAATCCATTTATTTATTGCACATTCCATACCCTATACCATGTGGGCATGATACTAAATCAACATTTACTTTCATAAGTACTTCTTCCAATTCCCTACTTTTTCAAATTCTTCCTTAACTTATTCTAGATTTCTTTTTACTGTCCATTTTCTCTTATTTTCCGTATTGTTACTCTTATACATATTTCCACTTGCTATACTACAATACTAATAATTTGCTCTTGTGCCCCTTTTACCGCTTCTATACATTTTTCATTGCCCTCATTATAGAAACATCCTCTTTTACTATTTTACCCAAATATGTAGATACCTCCTCCCGTGTAAATAATCTCTTTTCCTAAACAACAATACCTTATTTTTTCTTGATTTCTTTTTTTCCATAACATAATACTCTATTGAATAATTATTCTCTAAAGTCTATAGTACATTTCTACACATTTTCCATACTTCACTTTCTCTTCCTTTCTTACATTACCACGCCATTGTTTTAATTCAATCCACCATTCAGAAAAGTTTTATTTTATTTATTTATTTATTTATTTATTTATTTATATTTGTTAACCGGGAGTGTCTGACTGGACGTAGGTCCATTTTCAGCTGAGGCCCGGGGAGAAAAGCTCCACAGTTAAAATAAACAGACAGTAATTATATTGGATTACATAGTGATTAACAATTTACATAGCAATTACTTACAACATATTTACAGATGAAGAGATAGTACATCAGTAGACAACTAGAATCTTTATCTGTAAAGTACATAACAGACATTAACAAATGTTACAAGAAGAAGTTCCTGCTGTATAATAAGTACTGGCTTATGAGCATCTGAGCTTGCTATAATCAAGGTAGTTAGTGGAGTGGAAAGAAAGGTAGTGGTTGGAAGGGGTGGGTGATATTAGAGTGGGAGTTGCAAGGCCATAGCCAGCATGTTTTTTGGTGCGCTTTTAGTAAAGTTTTGAAGTGGGTGCATGATGGTACGGAGGTAATTGTGGGTGGGAGGGAGTTCCATAATTTGGCTATGGTGCAAGAGAATAGTGCTTCACCAGCACAGTTATTGGCTTTAGTGATCTGCAAGTGATTTTTGTTGCTGGATCTTAGTGGTCTGGTGGTGTGATAGGGTTGGAGTAGATTCTGGAGGGATGGGACATTTAGTGGATGGTTTACTAGTTTGTGGGCGAGTGAGAGTTGATACCATTGAAGGAGGTGAAGGAGTTCAAGCCAGCCCAGTTCAGCAAGTGAGAGACAGTGGTGACTACGGTAGGATGCCCCTGTGGTGAATTTGGCAATTTTGTTGTAGCAGTTCTCTAGCTTGTTTAGATCGCATTGCCTTAAGTTGGTATATATTGGAGAGGCATAAAGTAGGGTGGAGATAAGGTGGGAATTTGCTATTGAAATCTTTGCTGCTTTGGTGAGAAGATGCTTATTTCTGTATAACGCTCCTAGTTTTTTGTGGACTTTTTTTATGGTCATGGATATGTGAATGTCAAATATTATCTATTTCCACTCCTAGCAATTTGGTGTGTTCAGTTGGGTATATAATGATGTTGTCTTTTGCTGTGATGTTAAAGTGAGAGTTGTTTTGAGTATGTTTGGTGGGTTGGAAGATGAGTAGTTTAGTTTTGTTTGGGTTGAGTATTAATTGGGCATCGGATAACCAAGTTTCAACAGAGGAAAAGGCTTCCTGTGTGACTTTTTGCAGTTTGGGTAGGGACTGGGCTGAGCAGATGATGGTCGAGTCATCTGCGTAGTGTATGAGTGTGCCATGTGTTTTGGCAGAGGCTAGATTATTTGTGAAAACAGAGAAGAGTAGGGGTCCAAGGATGGATCCTTGGGGAACCCCTATGGAGACAGGTAGTTGGGGAGATATGTCATTCTGCCATACAACGGATTGTTGGCGGTCAGACAGGTAACTCTGAAACCAGTTGGTGACTGATTGTGAGAAGGATAGGTTATTGAGGACAGAGATAAGTTGTTTGTGTGGGACCATGTCAAATGCTTTAGATAGGTCTAGGAAAGTAGCAGAGGAGAGATAGCCATTGTTTTTATGTTGAAGGATAGTGTTAGTAAAGGAGAGTAAGGCAGTGGTGGTGCTATGGTTTGGTCGGAAACCATGCTGAGTATTGGAAAGGAGGTTGTTAGTAAGGAGGTAGTCTGAGACCTGAAAGTGTATGCATCTCTCCAGTATTTTGGAGAGTGGAGAGAGAATAGCTATGGGGTGGTAATTGGTTAGTTCTGTGGAGGGTTCACCTTTGTGGGGGGGAATTGTATGTGATACTTTCCACAGTGTGGGAACATAACTTTCTGACAGAGATTGGTTAATCAAGATGGATACTGGGTAGGCCAGAGCACCAGCTGCGATTTGTAGGTATTCACTTGGGAGGTCGTCTGCTGCTAATTTGGTGGGTTTAAGTTTAGTTAAGAGTTTTTTTACGTTGGAGGTAGGTACAGGAGAAAAAGAGAAGGCAGTGAGGAGATTAGTAGTTGAACGTGTGGGTTGGAGGGGAGGGGGGTTGTGCTGTTTAGCTAGTGATAGTATGGTTTGTGTGAAGTGTGTGTTGAATGAGGTAGCAATATTTTCTGAGGAGTGAGGGATGTTAGGAGGAGGGGTACTGACTTTACCTGGGTGGAGGATGGAGTTTATGGAGGACCAGAATTGTTTGGGGCTGTGTTCAGAGGAGTCTAGGGCAGACTGGTACTATTGGAATTTGTCCTGTTTTATTAGCTTTTTGACTCTATTGCGTAGTTCTAGAAATTTCTGTCTAGTTGAGGGGGTTTTGGTTTTGCGCCAGTGCTCCCAGTCTTTATCCCTGTTTTTCATTTCTGACTTAGTGGTTTTCTGTAGCCATGGGGAGGGTTGTGGTTTGATTCTGGAAAGTCTTATGGGGGCATGGTAATTAAGGATGCTGAGGAAGGTAGTATTAAAAAATTCAACTGCGTCATCAAGACTGAGGTACTTTAGAGGATGCCAGTTACATTCTTTGAGGGATGAGATGAATGTGAGTGGGTTAAAGTTTATATTTTTATGTATCTGACGGTAGACGACAGGTTTAGCTTGGTATAGGTATTTTTTGAGTAGGAATGTTGGGGAGTGATCACTGAGGCTATCTGATAAGCAGCCTGTTATATATGACTGGGGGCTCTTACTGACTAGTATCCAATCCAGGCTAGTGTGCTTGCTGGAGTTTTTATTTATCCTGGCTGGCGACTGGACTAGTTGGGTGAAGCCATGAAGGTTTACATGATGGGTTGGATGGTTGCCAGAACAGGATTGCCAGTCAATATTGAAATCAACTAAAATGATAGTTTCTTGGGGGAGATGGTGGGTAGACCAGCTGAGGAGGTTTTCTAGTGGAGGGATGTTTTGGCCAGGTAGGAAGTAGCATCCAATTATGTTGATGGTTTTGTTTTGGTTTATTTTGAGGTTGGTATATATTATTTCTTCATTGCCTATTTGTTGAGCTGATGATTTTAAGATCTGGATGTTTAGATGCTGTTTAAATATTATAGCTACAGCGCCTCCTTTCTTGTTTAGCCGGTCTACTCTTAGTATGCCATAACCTGTAGGGAGTATTTGCTCACTGGTAATGTGAGGTTTTAGCCAGGTTTCTGTCAGGATGACTATATCTGGGGAGTACAAGTCTATGGTGGCATGGAGTTCATGGACTTTGTTGGATATACTTCTAATATTTAGGCTTAGTAGAAGGAAGTCATTTGGCTTTCTATTGGCTGTAATATGGGAGAAGTTGTGGTTTCTAGTCTGATTATGAGGATTGGGGTTGGAGATGGTAGGGCCAGGGTTGGGGTGGATATCTCCACTTAGGGCTAGTTTTGATATGCATGAGGTTATTAGTTTTCTCAGTTTTTGAATGTGTTTGTTTATAAGGGAAACTTTATGATTGTGCTCTTTGGGTAATAGATATGGTGGGAGGGTTGTTGTAGGGATGCTTTATGTTTGAGTAATATAGTTGGTAGAATATGTGGGGGGTGAATAGGGATGGTTCTTGAGTTGGTGGGAGGGGAGCTGAGTGAGGGTGAGACATGAGTGGTGGTGTGAATAGTAGTACAGTGGTAATGGTTGAGTGCGGGAATGATAGAGCTTTGGTAGGATGTAAGATATGCAAGAAGAGTGCATGCAGTGAGCATAGGTAAGGTATGCTTGTACATGTTAGTTGAGGAGGTGTGATAGTAGTGGGAAGATGGAGGAGGTAGTGTTGGGTTAGCTGTGGTTGGCTACTGGAAAGATGGGAGGGTTTGGAGACCCTGTTAGTTGCTCTTATGAGGGGCTGGAAACAATCAGATAACAGAGTTAACTGGTGAATGAACATATGACAGTGACAAGGGTGGTTGTAGTTTTAAAAATGGTGCCTGCCACAGGTAATATTTATCAACTTTGGGATTGTCTTAAGGTAATAAACAGGGAAGGGGGAGGGGAGAACAAGGGTGTGAGCAGGCAGTTCTTTGTACTGCTGCTAATGAGCCAACGCAAAGACAAGTTAGTGTTTGAGAAACAATCACAACTGACCAAGGACTACTCTGAAACTGTAAGTAATTTCTTAACCATTTTCAGCTGGAAAAACAGGATAACCTTGTATCAGTAGGCCACTGTGGTCTCAGTTTATATTAACAAACACACAGTATTGATCAGATTATGGATACTATCTGCTAACAGAAGGGAATAAGAGAGAAAGTGGAAGATGAGTGTGTGTGTGTGTGTGGGGGGGGGGGCTGCTTACAAGCCAAAGCAGAGTGCTCTCCAGGGGAAAATGAATATTTGCTCAAACAGGTAGACACATACTCAAAGTTAACTTTAGTTGTTTGCAGACAGTTCAGACCTAGACTGCGCTTTTCTTATAAGAATGATAAAGGTGGTACCGCAGGTGAATATTTAAGAGTGGTGTTAGGTTCAAAGTTAACTTTAGTTGTTTGCAGACAGTTCAGACCCGGACTGCGCTTTTCTTATAAGAATGATAAAGGTGGTACTGCAGTTGAATACTTAAGAGTGGTGTTAGGTTGGAGAGACACTGAGCTCCTCATGGGGCCTGTAGCAGAGTGGATTGTAGTTTATATAAAAGTCCTTCATGGTTATATGATTCTTCCATAACTGCAGCACTTCCCCCTCTCCAATTTATCCCATAATTTCTCATTTATTGTTTTTATTCTTTGTCCTATTTCTTCCATCACCTGCATCCATATTGTTAAATGGTCTGCAAAACCTGCACAAAGTCTTCTAATAATACAAAATAATCAATTTCAGATCTGAGTGCCCCCTTTTATAAGTCCATTAAATTTTGTTCCACACAGCCATTTTACTACATTTTTAGCACTTCCAGTAGTTTTTACATCTTCCCTGTCTTTTTATTTTTATTTATTCATTTACTTATTTTTTTTTTTATTTTACATTTGTTGACCGGGACTGTCTGACTGAGCTCAAACCCTTTTTCAGTGGAGGCCTTGGGAGAAAAACTCCAAAAAGTACATAAAAATAACATTACAATAGAGATATTCAAGATGTTACAAATCAAATTTAATACAGTTGATAACAAAGGATGATAACAATTAAGTATAGAAAGTAATAAATTATAGTTTAGTAAGTTTTACTAATCTAAGGTTCAGTAGGCCGTGTATAGCATAAGCTTAGGAAGTAACATAGAAGGCAATAGAAAGTAAGTAGTTCAAGCTAAGTATCATGACTTAATTTTACAGTACTTTATAGGTAGGTAGTGGTCAGAGGGGTGTGTGTACAATGGCAGGTCCTGTGTTTTTTAAAATAGTCTTTGGTGGCTAATTTAAATTGTTTGGGGAGAGTTTGGTTCCTTATTTCAAGTGGGAGTTTGTTCCAAGCAATGGAGGGGTGGTAGCTATATAAGTTACACCCAGAATTGGATTTTGGTTTGTAAACCTTTAATAGGTCTTTGGTTGTGCTTCGGAGGTGTCTGGTAGGGGTATAGTGCAACATAAGGAAGGATAGTATGGAGTTTATGATTTGGAGCTGGGATTGTAGGAGCAGATGAGGTAGTTGTAGCCAGTTCAGGTGTTTTAGGGAGAGGCAGTGGTGAGATTTATGTTTGTTGGGCAGCAAATCTAGCTATCTTGTGATAGGTAATTTCCAATTTGGTGAGTAGGGCGGAGTTTAGATTAGTAAATATTTGGGAACACTAAGTTAAGCAAGGTAATCGGTAGGCATGAATAAGAGAGATCCTAGCTTCAATGGTAAGGAATTTATAATTCTTATACAGGAGTT
Source organism: Protopterus annectens (assembly GCF_019279795.1). Taxonomy (NCBI): domain Eukaryota; kingdom Metazoa; phylum Chordata; order Ceratodontiformes; family Protopteridae; genus Protopterus; species Protopterus annectens. The sequence goes on along the minus strand of NC_056743.1, from coordinate 1,603,462,824 downwards.
CTAGCTTTTGGTGTTTTTTTTTTTTTTATACAATTGTTAATATGTAGGTCGAATTTTAGTTGATCATCTATGGTAATCCCAAGTAGTTTTGTGCTAGTCTAGAGTTCTACAGGAGTATTGTTTAGGGATGTTATGGAGAAGGAAGCTTTGATGTGGTTGGCAGATTTAGGAAGAAAGAGTAGCAAGTTAGTTTTTTTTTTTGGGGGTTGAGGATGAGCTGGTTATTGGTGAGCCATGTCTCTACAGAGTTGTAAGATGTCTGGGTAGTTGATAGTAGTTCAGAGGGTGAGTCAGCAATGGTGAGGACTGTAGAGTCATCAGCATATTGGAAAATGGTAGATTGAGGACAAGAGTAGTAAAGTGTGTTAGTGTAGAGGAGAGGACCAAGGATGGATCCTTCGGGGACACCTGTTCTTACTGAGAGGGGGATAGATATTGCCGAGTCCCATCTCACTGACTGCTACCTGTCACTGAAATAGCTAGAGAACCATGCTACTGTATCTGGGGAGAAGTTAAGGTCTGTAAGTTTGCTAAGTAGGAGAGAGTGAGAGACAGTGTTGAAGGCCTTTGAAAGGTCAAGGAATATGCAGGATGTGAGCTTATTACTGTCTTTGGTTAAAGAAATAGTGTTGAGAAAGGATAGTAGAGCTGTGGCTGTACTACGCTTGGGGCAAAAATTGTGTTGTGTAGGAGTGAGTAGATTTTCATGTGAGAGATGAAGCATAACTTGTTTGTGTATACATTTCTCAATGACTTTAGAGAGATGAGAGAGGATGGCTATAGGTCTGAAATTGGAGATTTCAGTGGAGTTACTTCCTTTCTGAATAGGAAGAGCATAGAACTGTTTCCATATAGATGGTACTTTCTAATCAGAGAGGGAGTGATTTATAAGAATGGATACAGGCATAGCAAGGGAGTGTGCAGCAATATGAAGGAAATAAGAAGGGATATTGTCTGCAGATACAGAGCATGGTTTGAGTTTTGAGAGTAGAGTTTTGATGTAGTTTGTGGAAACAGGTTTGAGAGAGAAGGAGTTCACTGAGTTAGTTGTTGAGAGAAGTACAGGGAAGTTGGAATTGTTATTGTTAGAGGTGTTAGGGTTAAACAGTTTGTAAACTGACTTGATAAAATAGGTGTTGAAGGAGTTAGCAGTCTCTTCGGGTGACCTGTCAGGACGTGCGTTTGGTGAGGTTGGGTTGCCAGGATGTAATATCTGATTTACAGCATTCCCAAATTTTTTAGATCAGATTTAATTGTTTTGGGTGGATTATAATAGAATTCTTTTTTGTCAATGTTGATACATTTTTTTGTTTGATTTCTCAGTTCTTTGTACTTTTGCAAGTCAGCTTAAAGTTTGGATTGTGCCAAGATCTAAGTCAGCTTAAAGTTTGGATTGTGCCAAGATCTTCCAAGCTCTATCTCTGGCTTTCATAAAGGTACGGGTGATTTTGGACAACCAGGGTGAAATGTTTGCTTTTACACAAACTTTTCTGGGTGGAGCTAGAGAGTTTAAGATGCCAAAAAAAGTTAGGTTGAAGGCATTTACACCATCATCTAATGGGATCTGTCTAAGGAAATTCCAGTTAACTTGAGAGAGATGGGTTCTAAATGTGTCAGGGTTAAAGTTAGAAAGTTTGCGGCAGGTGATGAGCCGATGTGGTTTGGGTACATGGGTACCTGGGTAGCATTTATATTTTCCATTAAATCACAAAATCCCCTCCAGTTATACTTTTCCTGTTAACCACCACATAGACTATCATTTCATGAAACAGATTTTCTTTCCTTGCTAGTTTTGTATGCATATAATGCTATAGTTCTATAAACATAGTCTCTCCACCTCGCATCCACAAAATTAACCTTCTCATCCTTACCAGTGCTACATCTAGTATTTTCACTGTTACTTTACACAAAGATGATGTACTATACAGGTAGAATGAATTTGGTGTTAAGGAACAGTTCATTAGATCATTGAATCTAGCTTTTGGACTACCTTCTATTTTTAAACATTCCATAACCAAGACAACCTTACAAGAATCTCTGATAGTCAGGCCTAAGAACTGTGTGCTATCATGGCATTCTTCCAAGCATCAAAATGTACTAAGTTCACAACATCGATCTAGCAAAAACTCACTTTTAAAATAAATAGTTAGAGATTTTAAAATAAATAAGTACAGATGTTCTAGTCAATGGGCCATTTATTCAACCAAACCACCAAAGCAAAGTGACAGAGAGAGGGAAATGACCTGTTGGTTGGTGATGCATGGATTGTGCTATCCCAAACAGAACCAAGACGTTATCCTCCAAAAAAGGAAGCCAATCTGGTGGTCCCCTGTCAAAAAACAAACTGTACAACAGAAGGAAGAAACTGTTGCAAAGGAGAGTAAAATTCCATGAGTGGAGGAGCTCCTTGGTCAGCCTCAGTAAGAAGCTGAGATCCCTTATAAGATCCTCCAAAGCTAGCTATGAAAACAAAATTGCCACTAATTCTAAGGACAACCACAAAGCATTCTATAGCTATGTCAAGAATCTCGATGGCAACACCCAGATCTGCTCTGAGTTACAGCACAACGGCACAAAAATTACAGAACCAACTGATATTGCCAACATCCTGGCAGATAGGTTCAGAGCTAACTTTACCCCCCTCACCCCCTAAAGGTCCCATATCTATACAGGAAGAATGCAGAGTCCCTGTAATCACAACTGCACAGGTAAAAGCTGCACTCTCTAAAGCCAAAAACACAGCATCCATGGGACCTGACAACATTTCAGGCTGTGTTTTACACGAACTTCAGAACAAACTGACTCCCCACTTAAGCACCATGTTCAATAATAGCCTCGCATCAGGCTTTGTGCCCACTGAATGGCACACAGCAACAGTTATCCCACTCCACAAAGGGGGAGCCACCACTGATCCCTTGAACTATTGACCTATTAGCCTGATGAGCCTGGTCTGCATGGCCATGGAACGTATCATCATGGAACTCATAAACAAAGACATCGGTAACCTCCAAACTGTGGATCCCACCCAGTTCAGGTTTGTGAAAGGCAGATCATGCCTCCTGAACCTGATCGACTTCTTTGAGGCAGTCACCAAAGCCGTAGATGAGGGTAAGGTGGTTCACACAGCCTATCTTGACCTTGCCAAGGCTTTCAACACCATCCCCCATTCTGGAATTATAGCTAAACTCACTAAACTAGGTATAAATCCCTACCTCACAAGATGGGTTGCCAACTGAATCGCTGACAAAACCCACACTGTAAAAGTTGCAGACTCCAAATCTGACCTCAAAGCAGTGACAAGTGGAGTACCACAGGGTTCTGTCCTGGGACCACTCCTATTTGGTATCTACTTCTCTAAAATACAGGCTAACACAGAAGGCCTCTGGCTAATGAAGTTCACAGATGACTGCAAACTAGGAGCCATAGTCAAGTCCCCAAATGATGTGGACATCCTACAGAAGGGCCTCGCTGAGACAGATGCTTGATGTCAGAGCCATGGCCTCAAGCTCAATGCCAAAAAGTGCAGTGTCATCCCCTTTGGTAAAAACTCTGTACCCATGAACTACCACATAGGCAGCAATCTACTTAACACCGAATGTGTGATAAGAGACCTTGGGACCCAGGTGGACAGTAGTCTCTCCTTTGATAGTCACATCGTCACAGTAGTCAGGAAGTCCTTCTACATGGCACACCTCATCATAAATGGGTTCTCATACAGGAAAAAAGAGGTCATTGTTCCCCTCTACTCGACACTCATTAGACCCATTAAAGATGCCCCTTTTGGAATGTACCTCACAAGACATCTGCAGCAGCTGGAAAGGCCACAGAAGTACCTCACAAAGAGGATTACTGGCCTCAAACAAATGCCCTACACTGACTGTCTCAAAAACTCCAGCTTTACTCTGTAGCATATCGCCTACTTCGAGGTGATCTCTGCCTAACATATAAAGCTATGTCAAACCCAGAGCTGCTGGACATGCTATACCTAAAGAAATCCCAATCCCTCTGAGCTACACACTCTAGGGACCTAAACCTTGTCACCACAATAAACAGGACATGCTGGAGGGATAGATTCCTGTCCCAGAGACTATCCATACTCTGGAACATGCTACCCATCTATGTCAAGCAAAGTTCTTCATTAGCACTCTTCAAGAAAAATCTTGATGAGTGCATGGGAAATAGGAAATACACCCCGGGGATCACTTCTGTGTCTCTGCTCAACAGTGGCACAGGAAAATAACTTTCTTGGGTGGCGTAAGCCAGGGAACCTTGTTGGCAAGGCTTACGTAGGCCCTTGGGCTGATAGCCTAGTACCTACCTATGACCCTATGACACACAGAAACTGCTACAATCTAATGTAAGAGGAAAGGTAGAAAACCAGGACCTCTACACAAGCAAGTAAGATATCCCATGACTCTTGTTTTGCCTCAGGAACTGGTAAATGGAAACTGCCTGACTAACATTATATAATTATCTTTGGATGATTTAAAAATATGATGAGGAATGCAATGGCATCTGCATGGATTTGTACTGGGATTGTTGTGTTTCACTGTATGAGGGAATACAAAATAGGATCATCCTCTTTGCTGATGACACAAAAAAAGGTGTAACAGCGGAGGCTGTAAATGAAGAGACAAAGATGGAACTTAGAATGATTGACTAGATGGGCAGTGGGTATAAAGATGGCTGGGGAGGTTCATAAAGTATTGCACTTTGACAACAAAATCTTTGATATGAAGGTTCTCCCAGGCGAGTAGAACTAATGGGAACTCAGCGGGAAAAGTATGTTTGACTACTGATAATATCTAGCAGGGATCTCCAGGAACAGAAGGAAATGGCCATGGACACAGCAAACAGAATGGTTTGCCACTCGTTCATCTCTGTTACAAATAATAAGGGCTGGGGTTTTGTTTAGATGGTTTAATACACAGAAACACATCAGGATGGATAGCAGCATCTTTAAATATGAACGAACTAGTTAACAGACAGAGCTTACATACATACATGTTCACATCTCAGCAGCTAACTACAAAATGGCAGTCAGACTTTCATGTGCTCAGTATTTATACACTCGTGCAAGCCCTTAGATAGCTTCTTAAAGGTATGTACACATATACTGATATACATACTCCCTCTTAAAAAGACTGCTTTTTATGCAAAACAATATCAGAGCTAGGCATGCTTACTATGTACATCAGGAACAAAACACAATGTTCATGTCCAAGTTGCTTCATATCTGCTACAGGGTTAAGAGATTCAACTATATCTCGTAACATAGCAGGTGAGAAAAATTTAGCAACAGGGACAGCCTGCAGTGCACAACTATTATCAGGAACTTCTGGATTTGTCATAGGAACAGGAATGTCCTCTGGAACTTATTCTGGAATTGGAACACTGGACAACTCACTCTGAGATAAAGAGTTTTTCTCACAGACTATCTGCTGTTGTATATGCTCGGACACCAGTCCAAATGTTTCCGATTCCGCCTAAAGATTCCTTCTTCTGATTCCACAATATACGATCTCAGCTCTGGGCCAATATTCTTTACAACAACAATCTGATCATAACCTTTGGAAGTTTGAATCCTTACCACTTCTCCCTCTTGTAATGGATTGATCAGTTTACTGGTCTTATCGGAGTAGGGCTTCTGGTTTAGGTATTTTTTCAACAGACTGGCTTTTACTGATCTATTGTTCTTGACACATGGAACCAGCAATTGACTACTGATTGGTAATGTGGTTCGGGTTTGTCTCGACAGAAGTCTCTGAGAAGGTGAACCAAGATGTTTATCACAAGGAATATTTCTGAGAGTCAGGAGATTCAAGAAAACATCACTATTATCTCATTTTGACTTCTTAAGTAACTGTTTTGCACTTTTCACTGTGCTTTCTGCCAAACCATTTGACTGCAGATACTCTGGACTACTTGTGGCAGAAGTAAAGTCCCATTCTTCAGCAAATTTTTTGAACTGTTTACTTGTAAACTGCATGTCATTGTCTGAAATAACTTTGTGCAGACTACCATGCACTGCAAAATGACGTTTCATCCTAGTAATGACTGTACTGGATGCTAGGTTAGGAAGTAGGTCAATCTCAAACCAATTGGAGTAAGAGTCTTCTAACACCAAATAATGTTGACCATTCCACTAGATAATGTCTGTGGTTACTGTCAACCTTGGTAGTTTCAGAATCTGGTTAAGCTGATGTGATTCCTTCTGTTGATGAGACTTTGTACTATTACACACTGAACAAGACAATAGTGCTCTCTCAATGTCTTGTGACACAGAAGGCAAAAATACTATCTCTCTCACCCTTTTTTTGGTAGATTCAATTCCTGGGTGATCATGATGCAAGATAGTGATGTACTCTAGTTGCAAGGAGTTGGGAACAATTACTTTTGACCTTAAATAACGATACCTTTGTCAGACAAAATCTCATCTCTGTTTGGAAAATAAGGTTGCACTTCTTGAGGTAAACTAGTTTGCTTTGATGGCCATCCTTGATTGATAAAGTGGTTGAGTCTTTGTAAAACTGGATCAGTGGCTGTGTGATTTCTCAGCTCATCAAGACATGTGGAAGAAAAATTTCTTACTTCCATGACTTCAAAATTATCAATCAAATGATGGTATTTCTGAGCGAGCTGGATAATATATCAGCAAGATAAAGAAGTTTGCCTTTCTTGTAGTCAGGATTGAAATTGTACTTTTGCAATCTCAGCATCATGCGTTGCAGTTTGGCTGGAGCTGAATGCACTGGCTTTCTTAGAATAGTGACTAATGGTTGGTGGTCTGTTTCGATCTGGATGAGTCTACCATAAACATAATCAGGGAACTTGGAACATGCAAACACAATTGCCAAAAGCTCTTCCTTAATCTGGGCATACTGCATCTCAGTTTGGGTAAAAGTTCTCAATGCATAAGCAACAGGGTGATTCTCTTGTAGAATGATTGCACCAAGACCAAATTTCAAAGCAATTCTGTGGTTTGTGAACATCAAATTATCTGAGAATTGGTCGATTCGCAATTCTCTCTTTCAGGACATCAAATGTTCTTTGGTGTTGCTCTAACCAAGACCAGGATATATCTTTACATGTCAGCTCTCTTAGTGAAACTGAAAGTTGGCTCAAGTCTGGAATGAACTTGCCTAGGTAGTTGACCATGCCAAGAAAACATTGCAGGGCTTGAACATTGTCTGGAGCTGGCATCTTTAGAATGGCTGTTTGATTTGAAGGCTCTGGTCTTAGGCCTGTACTTGCAAATAAATGACCGACATAAGTAACTTCTTGTAGCCTGAATTTGCATTTGTGTGGACTGAGCTTAAGATTCACTTGAAGTGCCCTTTTTAGAAATTTGTTGAGGTTTCTGTCATGTTCAGCTTCATCAGGACCTCCTACTACTATGTCATCTACTGTGATAGCACAAGGGTACCAAGAAAAAATTTGCTTCATTGCACATTGAAAGACTTCACTTGCAGAATTTTTCCCAAATGACATTCTCAAAAATCTGTACCTGCCAAATGTAGTACTAAAAGTAGTGAGGAGAGAGGATTTTCTGTCAAGCTGAATTTACCAAAATGAACTCTTTGCATCTAAGACAGAAAAGATACTGGCATTTGGCATTAAGGCTGTGACTTCCTCGACTGTGCAAATTGGATGATGAGGTCATTTTAGTGCTTTGTTCAAATCTCATGGATCAATACATATTCTGATGCCATCTAAGCTTTTCTTATGAGCTACTACCATGGAAGATACCCATTCTGTTGGAGTTTCTACTGGACAAATCACACCTTGTCGCACCATTTTATCTAACTTAGCTTTGACTCTGTCCTGGATGGCTATTGGAACTTTTCATGCTGGTCTGATAATTGGACTGACCTCTGGGTCTAACTTTATGGAGTGGACAACTGGAAGCTTGCCTAGTTTGTCATGGAAAAGATCTGCATAGGTAGAAAAAATGTGCTGGACAAAATTAGAGTAGTGGTCTTTTAAGCTAACAAGGTGAACTTCCTTATTAAATGAAAGCAGTCCCATTTTTAAAAGTGCTTCTGAGCCCTAATAATGACTGGACGTGCCTCTTGACCACATAAAATAACAAGTCATAGCTTCTTCCTCTCTGCTGGAAGTAACAGGAAAGCACTACTGAGCCTTTGGTTTGAACTTCTTCACCTCCATAAGCAACAAGTTTTGCACACCTTGCCAAATCAAGCCTCTCACCTTTACACACTCTAGCAAATGTTTCTGCCGACATAACATTGCACTTGGAACCTGTATCAACTTTGAGCTCTGTGGGTTTGCCATTTATCTGAACAGTACAAAATACTTCATTCTTGGTCCTTAAATCAACTGCATTGATCATTTCATGAAGCACTGACACACCATCAACATAAAGACTAGGCTTGCCACTGTCTAGCTAATCAACCCATTTCTTAAAATGTTCCCTTTTAATAAAAGAATGTGGGCCTTTTGATTTACAAAATCGTTTAAAGTGATTACATTTATTACATTTGTAACTCACAGAGCTGGCAACTTGGTATGTAAAACACAACAACAACATTTATTACATTTGTGACATTGTTGACCAAATGCTAAACACTTTTCCCTTTTACAAACCAAAAAGCAGCGTCGCTGGGATTGAATATGTTAATAGTTATTTTCAGTTACATAGTGACTATGATAGCAAGGATATAGATCTGATTTGTTTATTTATTGAGTTGATACTTTTACACAACGTGTTCCTGTTTAATGGAGCCTATTTGGCGTAGCAATGGGCACATCTTGTGCCAGTAGCTACGCCAACATGATCTTGGCCCTGTGGGAAATTGATAATGTCTTTGGGATACATGATCTTTCAAACTACATTAGTCTCTACAATAGATTTGTGGATGATGTTTATATGTTATGGACACGTAATGAGACTGAGTTACTTGATTATGTGAAGTATTTACATAATACTACTTCTTTTCTCAAATTCTCTGTGAATTACTTGTACACGGACATTGAATGTTTGGATATCAAGGTTATTAGGCTACCTGATTTTTCATTTGACATGAAATTATTCAGAAAGGCATGCTATAGGAATTCCTTGTTACATCACACTAGTATGGATCCCTCCCATATTTTTCACAACATAGTGAATGGGCAAGGTATGCATGCCTCTAGGCTCAATGCAAGTAAATTGAATTTTAATAGTGAGCTTACTACACTTAGGAAACAGTTTGTTGTGAGAGGTTATAAGAGGAGAGAGGTGAACACAGGACTTAGATCCAGTGTCCAGCTTAGATCCACTAGAGGGAAACCATATTTTTCAAAAATTTCTAACATGACTGACAATGATATAACCATACCAAGAGGAAATAGATCTTTGGGTATATCATTACAGTACAGTAGTGATATAAATAAGATTACTGATGTGATTAAGAAACACTGGTCAGTACTTTTAACAGATGATAAGATCAAGGACATTGTAGGGACATAACTGGCATTTGTTTTTAAAAATAAAAAGAATTTGAAAAGACTATTGTGCTACCTGATAAAATGAATAGCGACAGTGAGGGCTGAGCCTGGGACCACCCTCGTGGTAGATGTAGATATTGTCACTGTATAGAAACAAGTACTTATTTTCCTTTTGGCTTTTCCTGGTTAGGGGTCGCCACAGCAGAACTCTGGTCCGCTAATGATCGGCAGTAGATTTTTTTCCAGGTGCCGAGGTGCCAGCTCGACACCCAACCTTCAACAAAGGCACGCCCATTCTACGCATGTCTTTCGAACACCACTCGTTAATTTGGACACCAATTGTGAGTTTTATTTCAAAATACAGGCGGACTGTGATACAAAGGATGTGATATACTATGCTCATTGTGTGAAGTGTTATGCATTCTATATTGGAAAAAGTAATCGTAAATTTAAGGAGTGTGTAAGGGAGCATTTATATAGTATTAGTATTGGGTATAATTCAAATGCCCTAGCTAAATATGTGATAGAAGAAGTGAAGACCATCAGTTTAAATTCCGAATAAAAGATAGAACTTTTTTGACACCTAGATTAGGGGACTTTAGGAATCATACTGAGACAGTGGAGTTAGAATGAATAGTAAGGATGCAAGCCTATAAAGGAAGAGGCTTGAATGAAAATGTCCCACTGAAACCAGTTTTAAAATCATGAAGGTTATTTAGGTGAAGTACATCAGTCTTATATTCAGATGTGTATATATTATAAAGATTTTTGATATGGATGTATATTAATATTTTTATGCATCTTTGGAAGTGTTTTGATTTTGACTTGTAGGATGTATGTAAATATTGTATTTATGGTAGCTTGAATGACTTGTAGATTTAATTGAAAAAAAGGGGTGTGTTTTTTTATTCCTGATGCTGATTGGGCTGTGTTTTCTATTTAAGATATTGGCAGCTTTTTAGAAAATGAATCTGATGAAGTGAAAGGTTTTTATTTCGTGAAAGCACTTATCCTAGAACATTGTGTATTAAAAGTGTTGACTTTATCCGCTGTGGTTCCCGAGTGCACTTTTTTGTGTTTTACTGTAATCCTTTTCCCTTTTAGATTCATGATTTCCACTGCAATTACGACACTTGGCAATGAAGGTCAGTTGGGGCACATGCTTTGAGTTTGGTGATTCACTCTTATACTTCACTGAGACTGTGCAACTTCCAGAGTTCACCTTAGAACTTGCTAGAAAGTTCTGGGGTTTACCAGTAGGTGCTGGAGGGGTTTCAGCTGTTATGTGCTTGGGCCTGTTTCTTTTGACCACGTGCTGTATACTATCAAAGTGAGCTTTATCACTGTGCCTGCTAGAGTTAGTCTGATTTGTAAGCATATATGTGTGCTTTTCTGTGAGCTCATATATCTGACACATCTCAGTGACCTTATACAAAGTTAAATCACTGTCACAAAGTAAACTCTTTCTCACAGCATCATCTTTTATACCACACACAAGTCTGTCTTTTACCAACTCATCCCTTAAATCACCAAATCTGCACATTTTAGCTTTATTTCTCAGGTCAGTTATATATGCTACAAAAGTTACACCAGGCTTTTGATCCCTTGTGTAAAACAAGTGCCTTTCTGTTGTAATATTTGTCTGGGGGTTACACATTTCTCTAAATTTACGTTTTAAGCACTCAGGGTCCTCCTTTGACGCAGCTGGTACAACAATATGATGGTTTTCCCCCTCTCCAGCATAGATAGCAGGTGCATACACAAATGAACATTCCCTTTCTATAGCTTCTGACCCAGCTAAATTAAGTAGAATAAATGCCTTTGTATGATCATCTTTATCAGAAAATGCAGCCTGTATGAAAATATTGTACACTTGCTGAAACACTCTCCAGTTCTTAGCAATATTACTGTCAAACACAAGTGCACTGAGTTTTCGAAATCTGTCTGCCAAACCTACAAAGGATATACAAACACACTGAAAATATGGCCCTTGTAATTATGTATGAACAAACTGTTATTTGAGCTTGTAACAACATTCAAATGCACAATAAACTCTCCAAACTACTTTACTTTGCAAAATATGCCTTGCAATGGCTTTACTTTGTGAAATATACCCTGTAATGGTTGTACTCTGTGAAATATGCCTTGCAATGGTTGTACTTTGCAAAACATGCCCTGTAATAGCTGTACTCTATGAAACATGCATTGTAATCGCTGTACTTTGCAAAATACGCCTTACTGTAACACTGCACAAAGATAATTCGGATATCTTTGCTTAATATGAAAATACATATGCTTTGCGAAAATGCAGTCATTCCCCCTTATTTTATTAATTTTTATGCAATTCAAACTTTATTTCAAACATTTTCCATAATAATTTGAATATTTTTATCAATATCATACATAGCGGTATATGGAAATATTGTTTGGAACACTCTGTATGCCTTGTTTCATATTATATGAAAAGAAATAGTGCTGAGCAAGTTTTAATACCTGAAATTCATTTCTGACCTGTTTTATGAAGTTTGCACATTTCTAGGATGATCCACTTGTTTATATTCCACCAGCATCTGGACAAGTGCCTTAAATTGTTTTCACCAAGCCTTTTTTAGCTTCATACCCCTTCCTGGTATCTGTCCTTTTTAGATATGCAACTTCTGATACCATGCCCTTTTAGACATGCCACTTCTGACACCATGTCACTTGTTCGTTTCTGTTACAAATAATAATGGAGCTGGGGTTTTGTTTAGATGCTTTAATACATAAAACACATCAGGATGGATAGCAGCATTTTTAAATATGAATGAACTAGTTAACAGACACAGCTTTCATACATACATATTCACGTCTCAACAGCTAACTACAAAATGGCAATCAGACTTGCACGTGCTCAGTATTTATACACTTGTGCAAGCCCTTGGATAGCTTCTTAAAGGTATATACACATATATTGATCTACAGGTCCTAAATGCTTTCTCCCATACATGTGTCCCCTCAAATTATCTATATTATTATTCCAGGTATTCTTATTAGGGATAATATATAGACCATGGGATGGATAAGGCCAATCTCTAACCAAACAGGATAGGTTAATTCGAGCACAAAATGTGAAACTGTCTAAGCTTAAAATGGCCACCAGGTGCAGCTAGCCTAGTAATTACCTATATAACCTGTGTGAACTTTTTAATAAATATGTTAAAAATACTGAAAGTGATAAATACTTGTTAAAAGTGATTGAATTCACTTCAGAAGTAAAAGTGATTGAATTCACTTCAGAAGTATGGAAGAAAATACACTGCAGTTCTTTGTCTCAGAACTCAACAGTACATTGTGTCACTCTGTATTTATTGATGTCATTCTTCTCTGTTATCAGCCTACATCCCAGCTAGGAAAAAAATCACTAGGCAGCTCTTCCTCACATTCAGTCCAGTTCCCACATTCATACCTGTTCATAGGTTCATAGGTGTGTACTAGGCTAATGGCCCTGGAGCCTTTACAAGCCTACCCCCCCCCAAAAAAAAAATTGCCCAGGCACCGTGCCACCCGATGTTAGTTCAGAAAGTTCACTCCAGGGATCATTCCAGTTGCCCTACTGGATATGGTTCATAACATTTTCTAGAATGATTCTGTTTTAGCTGCTCATAGCAGCTGCAATTGAAAGGGGGTTGGGAGGGTTGCCTAATGGTTAAAGTGTTTGCCTTACAAACACAAGGTGCAGGGTTTAAGTCTCACAAGGCATAACTGGCTAGGCTTAAAATGGCTCGCAAGGCCAGTTAGCTTAGTACTAACCTATGAACCTATGAACCTATACACATAAGATAATGCAACATGAGAAAGAAACCAACTAAGTAAAATATACTGCTATAGTGTGGGAAAACAGTTTTTCCTTGTGATACCCATGTTTTTGCACTAGTTGCATACCTGCATGCCACGTATGAGAAGTTGTACCCTCATATCACTGCCATATTTATAATCTTGCTCTGAAGCTGCAAAGCCTCAGAGAAATTAGATAATACTTTGTTTCTTTACAAAAGATAAAAGAAAGTATTTATATTGTTCTTATGTTCTGTGACTTTGGAGGGCAAACCTCTATACTTGGGGATGCAGGGACATTTCTGCATGGCTAAAACGAGTACCTTCTTATTATGTCTTTCTTCTGACTGTTTACTTCTTCTTTTAGTTATCATCCTATAATTCAACTGGAGCTGCAACAAGCATTCAAAGAAGAACCCTCCGGAACTGTTCACCCCATTTGTTATCCCAGTCACCTAATGCCTCCAACCTTTATCTTCAGCTCATCCCTTTAGACTTGCTGGTTGACAGCATAGTTCTATCACAGTACATTCTTACATGTTCATGTCTGTTTCAGTTCTACATGATGTGCTGTTGGGACTCACCTCACAACCCAGCTCATCTATTTGTCTTCAACAGTCTGTTAACTCTGCATAGCAAGATCTCTGCCAACTTCATTATAGTAAGTGGCCACTAGAAGAGGACTAATAGTGGCCTTTGTATTTCATTTGTAGATATCTGTCTGCTTTATTAATTATAATAGCTCTGTTTCACAATACTGTCAGAAGCACAAATAATGTAAAGTACCACCATGTCTCAAACCGTATTGCACAAATAGATTTTAAGTGCAATAACACTGCATTTTGAGCTTCCTAAATGTGAAGCTTATTCATTCATTCATTCATTCAGTTTCTGATATCTGCTTTGTTTAGCTCATAGTCAAAGGGCATTGAAGCCTGTAGCCATTGAGAATAAGTCCCAAAAACTAATACTGGACAGAATGCCAGTTTGTCAAAGGACACATGCGCACAGTCTGTCATGTATGAGATGGATACGTACATGCAAAAGGGGTCATCTTCAGTTCACTTACGGCTTGTCTTTGGAATGGAGAGGGAACTGGCCCATTTGGCAAAAGGTCACAGAGGCATAGGGAGGTGCATTGCACAGATGCCGCTGTAAATGAGTTTTGTCTTAATGAAGCACTTTACAATTATAACTATACATACAAAGGCACAAAATCAGCTTTAATTAGTTGAAAGCCAACTAAAGCCATTAAAACAAACATACATACATAAATGAATAAAATGGATGAAAGTAGATTTACTGATGTGTATAATTATGGAAACATTGCATTATCTTCTGTTACAATGGCAGGTATGCATGCCCCTACCAAATCAGCAATCAAGTTTTTCACTGATCATAACACCCCACAGCATCAGAGGAACTTAAAATGGACTGTCTATAGGGTACTCTCAACTTTTCGCAGAAATTATATTGTGCAGTCAGACACAGTATGATGTCATCAGAATTCTAACATTGACATTTAGAGACACTGTACAAGGAGGAATATTGTTATGGAGAGAATGGTACCAAAATTACTAGAAGTAGAAAGAGAATAACATGCATTTCACACCTGAGTATGAGGACACAGCTTGTACAATTCAAAGCAAATCCTACATTCTGTTATCTATGTGTTCCCTTATATTGCCCCTTTCATTCTCAGTGTGCACAGCAGCACTGTACCTTTACACCAATGGCTTTAAAAAGTGCTGGATGTCGAAGCGGCAGCTCAACCATTTCTTTAATCTGTGCCAGCTGTTTGCGACAGCCACCAATGTCATCATAGCCAACATCATTCAAACTCTCCTCTTCATCCTGAAAAAGAGAAATAGCTCTACTGAGTCCATGAGTTACAGCAAAGGTCATTTCAGTCTTCCTCAGGAGTATTGTCATATCATATAAGATTTGATGACTAAAGACTAAAGAGGAAAACACTAAACTACATAATTTAAAGATAGCAGGAAGATAGCAGGAGACAACAGATTTAACCTCAGCGCATACGAATTTTTTTTAATTAGAATATTTCTACCTCACCACCACCAATAAATGTAACATTTGAACTCTGAAACTGAAACAGTACTGAAATGTTTAGTTTGTCTTTAGTGTACAGCTGATTGCATTCTGTAGTTTTGTACGCCTTTGGCATTTGGTTGCAAGGTTGTACGGTCTGATGCTTTCACATCTATTCATATGTATTCATTATATATCATTGTTATAAACTACAGTGTTAGTAAGATTAATAATAATAGAATTTATTAATGTCTGAAGCCCTTACCAGATTTCAAGCATTTAATTTAATTTAAGGAGATAGAAACTGAACAAAATATGTGAAAGTACATGATGTGTTATTCAGCTGAAACTAAAAGAATATCACTGTATTAGATTAAAGTGGGTAATCAGAGAATGAACAAACAAATGAAAATCAGACATGCTATAACATGTTATGCTACTTAACAAATGAAAAGATGCTTACTAAAACTTCTTAAAATTAATGAAAACAGATAAAATACCAATAATTTTAAATTCACTTGCACAATAAATGATTGTATAAATATAGTGTGGTTACATAAATTGATTTCAAGTGTTCTTTTAAAAAAATTCAAATACTTTTTATGTAAATAAGTACATAATGATGCCTTATAAATGCATAAAGGTGCAATAATATAACAGAGCTCTGTTAAGGCAGCTAGCAGTCTCAGTTTACTAACCTCAGGAAGCTTACCTCACAGTTCTCTCTGTGGAGTTACACACTGCTATAAGCTATCTAGGACAATCTTAGCCAGGAAGTGAAGGTTAGGTAGCTTCACATTTCACAAGAAATCACCCTGCCAACATGTGCGCAAATGGAGTCACCATCTAGGAAGCCAAATGATTTCATTACGGCCACTCGTGACTTCTGAGATATCTCATCAAATTGTACAAGCTGTTGTTTTGCACAAGTTACAGCATAGTTATTCCCAAGATGCAGTGACCTCAGATGTGATTATATTAACTGCAACACATGCAGCATCTCTCCCTATACAAGAGTTTAGGGACAAACGAGTACAACAGAAATGAAAGAGATGCTTTGCACACAAATGCTCCCATGATATACAAGGGGGTTATTAGCATAAGAGCAGTGTGACTTGTTTTGCTGATCTTGTGTAATAAGAAAATCATGAGATGTATAGAAAATAATAACAACAATGCCAGCATATACATATGAGGTGAGGAAGCTGGTAAAGAACTCGTGCCACTCTCACTCATTTCCTTGCCAGCGTGAAACTACATTAATGGATATTTGATGATTTAGACAGCTGGCATCATGTAGTCTCTTTGCAACAAGTCATTGCAGCTTTAAGTTGAAGAAGCATATCCCATTTTTAAACTAGGTAAACAATATTTATTATAATGCACTATCATTTTAATGAAGAAGTTTATATTGTCTTATTTACTGACCACTTTTCTCTCCAATAATCTTGCATTATTTTGACTGGGACATGCAGTCTTACACAAGGGGGCACAACATTTGTTTATCTCTAAATTTGGAATACTAAAATAACAAGTGAAGAAATATTACTTGCTGGGCAACTTTAATGTTAAGTGAGGTTGTGCAGGGAAGTCCAGTAGTTAAGAACAAAATCCATGAGGAAACAGCAGGTTCATATACAACCAGCATATTATTTTAAATTTGAGTTGGCAGCAAGAGGAATTGAAAGCTGTTCTCATTGACTTCAGTTATAAGTCAAAGGTTGCTGCACCTCTTATTTTTGGAATCACATGACCAAGCTACCGGCAGATGACGATGAGGGCTAAGCATTTACAAGTTTCAGCTCTTCCAACATAATCTTTCAGTACACCTGCACAGCATATGGTGGTTTTAAGGATACAGGCAGAAGTGGACATTTACAGTCATTATGGTTATAACTCTAACATTTGGATCTGCAAAATAAGACTCTCATCAGACATTTTGGGTGCATTAACTGACTGTGCCTTAGAATACTTTATGATGTTGAAACTAGTCTATGTTTTTTCCACTTCGATATCTGTTAACAGAAGGCAATCTTGGCGACAGTATCGACACACTGTTACCATGTAATTCTAAATTTTGATTATTTTTATTATCAGGCTGCTGATGATATAAAATTAGACTCACTAAGGGCGTACTTTATTGCTATTTAATAAACAGCCAATGTCCACAAACTTACTTTATCTAACACCGTTGCTATGATTTAATCATGTCACAATTAAGCCTCTCACAAATTCTGTTCTTCCACAAACTGATTATGGGATCATATGTTGGCATTTATAACCATGGTGTGAAGTCTTGAAGTGATGTTTGATGATTGGCTGTCCCTTGCTTTCAGACACTGTCCAGATGTATTGTCGTTAGCTGAAGAACATTATCTGGATTAAGTACCTTATTTCAACACAGGGACTCCACTTATTGTTTGTGTAGGCCCCAATTATTTCATATCTGGAGTACTGCAATGCACTGTTTATTACCTGAGACATCTAAATATTGAGTATGAAAGTTACAGCATGTGTAGAATTTAGCCGTGAAGCTTGTTACTGGGACCACACATATCCTGATTTTTGCATTGGCTTCCTGTCAAAAGACTGAATCAATTTTAACATTGTTTTGATAGTATTTAAAGGCTTACATTACCAAGTGCTCACTTCACCTATTTAAAGGACCTTCACCTTGGCTGTGTGGCTGTCTTGCAACTAATGGCAATCTCCACGTTTCAGCTTTACTCCCTAGGACTAAAGTCGTTCTCCAATTTCACTTTTGATTGATGGGATTCACTGTTGCAGCTTCTAAATATTCCTCAGATTTGTATATATATATATATATATATATATATATATATATATATATATATATATATATATATATGCGCATGTATATAAATAAAACTACTTATAACTACTTCCAATATATATATATATATATATATATATATATATATATATATATATATATATATATATATATATATATACGTGTATTGTAACATGTTTTATATGAGATATTTGTTACCTATTCATTGTTTTAACATTATAATGTGCTTAACTCTATAGAGAGGATGGTAAATAAAATTGATTACATTTGCATTCTTTAGTTATTCATTGTTTTCGCATTGTAATTGTGTCAATCTCTAAATGTGCAGGTAAATAAAGTTTGATTAATTTGACTAAACCTACTGAAGGCTGAGAACTAATGTGGAAATGAAGTATTTTCCTTGATTAAATGGTTTTACACTTAGATGGCCAATCAGAGCAATTCTTTCCATGTGACTATTGTAGCAGAGTGAATTTGCATCCAACAGTTTTACCAAAAATATGATAATACAAGGAAAAAGATAGTGGGATGAACAGACTGTCTAAAAAAAGCACTAGCATTTGCACTACTGGCTATTACATAGGCAGCTCTGTTCGATGTTTCACCCTTTCTAGTGTTTGTCCAGCCATAAGGGGATTACACTTTCTTAACTTAGTTGGGGAAATGGCTTATCAAAAGTAAACATAAGGGGAAACAATCACCCTAATGAGAAAAAATCCCATTAGGTGAATGCATCAGATACCATTTGTCTGATGGTGTGATAGATAAAGTAAATAAAGCACTCAATGAAAAAGTCACATGAAAAATATATTCATTTGTTCATTTATATTTTCTTGACAAGGCTGCCAGGCTGGGTGAAACAATTTTTATTATAGACCTGTTGAGAAAGAACAGCTGAGGATAAAATTGCAACAGGTCATCAAAAATATAACTAACTCATTGAATTTAACAGCACCACTGGGCATAAATACAGAAGAAGAAACCAGCAATAAAACAGAATAATGCAAACTTCAGCATGGTGAAATACTATATATGCACAATCAGAGAGTGATCACATTGAAGGCATGTTGTGTGTAAAGGATTATATTGAGGGGTGGTATTGAAACAATGAGAAATATCGCACTTCGAAGTTTCAGGATTGCAAAATACACATACCTTTTCTTTTCTTCTTTTAGTATTTGCATACTAGCAAAGAATTTTGTTCCTCCCCTATAAACAACAAAACAAAAGTCTGAATTTGTGACCTGAATGTAAAACTCAGACTGACCGTAAAATCTTTCAGAGTATATTCAGAACAGTATGGGTTCTTATTCACTGGGACGTTATGTAGTTATTATCAGCAAAGGATAAACTGCCAGCTGAAAATGAGCACATGAAGCTTTGGGAAACATCCCATTCTCCAAACAGAAAAATACTGCATACAATAATATTGTTTCTCTCTTAAATAAAGTCTTCAAGAAGCAGCCATATACAACTGTTTTGACCAAATCAGCCCCCAATTATATAATCAGACAACAATTGTAAATTGTATTTCCCCTTATTAGATCTCATAACTGTTTTAATAGCTCATTGAATCTATTTTACTAGTATATTTTCTCAACTAGAATTCCATTTATTGTACGTATTTATCTAATTATTCTCTTTATCATTCATTGTTGTTTGACAATAATTTGCTGTATTCTGTGTGTAGTTATAGCATGTTTTTGAACATGTTATGTTTCTTATGTTTTGAGTGATGCACCATCTAGTTAGTTACAATATAGTTTAATTAATTTTCATTGCCTATTTCTTGTTTCAATTAAGAACATTTATTTAGTGTTTTTCTTTATTGTCTGAGTACATACTTTCAGGCTGAGGTGAAAAACTGTCTTTGCAGAGCAGTGTTTTGCCATTGCTATTTCAAATAAATGAATAATACTTAATCATTATTTTTTAAAACTATTTTTATTTTACAGAGAAGTGAAGGGCATTGTTTTAGTATAACTGTACCCTGCATTACATTTTATAACATCCAAAATAACATATGGTATTTTCTGTTAGTTCTGTATGGGGAGGCTAGCACACCTTAACCCCTTATTGAGTTCTAAATGGAATATGACTAAGGGGATGCTAACTCCCTACCCTTACCAACAAAATTAAGAATAAAAAATACATTTGTCCAACAATGGTTTAGGATATGTGCCTCGACAAAGGAGCATTTCATTATAAAAGTCAAGAAAATGATGGGGCAATCCTATTTTTAAAACACTGTAGGTGAGAGGTAGGTATTGTAAACTTACACAATAGATAAAAGCCCCAGTACAGATTAGAGCTGAGGCCAGCTTTATAGCATAGTGCCTTGCATTTATCAAAATACAGGGGATGTGGGCCTTCAGGAGGATGTTGCCAAAACTAAGGCTATAATTTTTGGTGCACATCAGTACTTTGCCATGATTAAAGGCAAATTAAATGTTTAAATTCCTCATGATGGCATTAATTAGTCACAGAAAAGCTTTAGATACTTAATAGTTGCTTAGACACTTTGTTGAAACTTTTTGTCCCCGTTGGTGTGTCCCCACAGCTGATCCTCAGTTGGTTTATGCTTACCTGTGGGAAGTCCTTTCTGTTATCCACACCTACAACTTTAGTCAACATGAACAAGACTGCATTAGAATGTAGGGCATTATACTGTGCACATAATTGTGGGTGTCTGAGCATCTTTTAATACAGTGTGCATATAAACACCCCAGAGGTGACTGAGAACAGTTCCACTCACTCTGTTAGCCTTTCAGGTCTGTCTGCCTCTCAGCTTGATTTCCATCCAGTTAGGCAACATGATAGTGAATTGTCATTTCAACAAGTAGTGGAGATATTATCCCTTGTGCTGAGAAACTATGATGATATGATAGTGGGCTCTTCTATCCAACCACTTTATAGTGGAGAATTAGTTTCCAGGTGGAGGCCAGTTCTCTAGAGAACAAACTCAACCATCGACTCTTTATACCCCACAAGTAGTCTGTCAGTCCTTTATTTATTTATTTGTTTGCTTGTTAGTTTTTTTTTACTAATCTATTTTATATTTGTTAACCAGGAAAGTGAACTGGTTTAAGGAACATTTTTAGTCATGACCCAGACTAGTGAGGCAAGACAAATCAAGTGTTAATCAGACAGATAAACACTTAAACAATACAATCCTTCCATGACTCAGAAGTTGGTTTAAACATGGAACAGGTATAGCCGCGATCCATTTGCATCCATATTATCCACGATCAATAACAAGTGCAGCAGTTTTTCTTCTTACAATCTCCCCATCTCAAGGACTAGACTGGAGAGGCTCTGGTCCAGAAATGGCCTACTGGACTACTTTACACTTTTCCTTCACTTCCACTTCCAAAAATCCAGACTACACAAGGACAAGATCATTGTAATAGCTGCTTATTAGCCTATGTAGATATGGTTCTCACTGCTTTTACCCCATCTGCTGGAGGAGTTTCTGAGGTTAATTCCACTAAAATGCTTTCCAGTCACCCGCCAGCCATTTATCATCCAGAAGTTTATTCCTTCAGGCTCAGTGCTTGTATTATGCTCCTCTTTTTGTTACTAGTAACTTTATTTCGGGTATGAGAAGGTCCACTTTATCAAATTGCAGGACTGAGGCTTTGTCAGCTCAGCATATAAAATTATCTGATGTTATCTTTTCTGTTCTGCTTAACAAATGGGTTATTGCATCCAACCAGATCTGACCTCAGTGCTTTATTCTCAAGAGCTTGGACCCAGGGCTCTGACTACTCCCCTGTCCACAATTCCCTCTAGTGCTTAGATTACCTCAGATCTCATTTGCTGCTTGATCCATTGAGTGTTTGAGGGTTCTAAGCAGAGTTATAAAAGGAGTGGGATTTTCCATCTAGTGGCAGTAGGTAGAGGTCTGGTCTATCTGAGCTGGAAGACACAGAAGTGTACCTATAAAACTAGTACTAGGACTATATCCTTAAATTTAGTGACTCATTGCACAAAGTTAGGCACAGAGCAGCTAGCACTATCTAACATCATATCCAAGCATTATTCAGCTCTAGTCCTTAACCCTAGAGACCACCCTAGGAGATCTCTGTTAAACTGGGTCCTGAAACCCTAACAGGCAACCCTAATACAGGTCCAGATAACATGGATATGCAATTTCCAAATTACCCTGTAGCCAGATAGGTAGATATGGGCATCCTGAGACAATTGTCTCATGTTCACTGACAACCTTTTAATCCTTAAAGAACTCAACACAATATGCAAGTGATGTACATGCACAATTTCCTTGGAGGTAAAAATCTTGCATACCAACAAATTTGTTAAGAACACACATGCACTACATCCACCACACATAGTGTCCACACACATATAGACCAACATATGCTGAGGCACGAAAAAGCAATCTTCCCAAACCTCAAAGACCTTCTAAACCTGCACACAGCATTGCCTATCCTCAGCCATTTCTACAGCATACAACAGAAGCAACACAAAACACCACACATATACCTACACCAAATGGACCCCTGAAAACAAAGTCCATAAGGCAAGCAAACAACTTACTTAGTACTCATGTCATAGAGGACTCCATTGTACAACACACAGATGCCCAACACCCATCGCAAGTTACACATGTGCACTCAAGTCATTGCACTACAGCTACCAGTATGATTTTATCATAGTCCATGTGGGTGTAAATGACCTGAGACATACTGCTCTGGATTATATGAAGAATGACATTATAGACCTTTCTGCATATGTGTCTCAGATTGGTATTTGCATTCTACCTTCACCAAGGATGATGCCACAGCAGGCGGTATGCAATTGAATACAGCTGGAGTTTCTGCAGTCAAGCTGCATAGGGCATCTGCTTGAGACCAGTGATCCTCTTGGTGGGGTACTTCTGTGGTCTTTTCAGTTGTCGCAGGTGTCTTGTAAGGTACATCCCAAATGGTGCATTGTACTCTATGATGGGTCTGATGAGTGATGCGTAGAGGGGCCCAATGACCTCTTTCGATCTGGATGCAGACCTTTTTGTGATTAGGTGGGCCACATAGAAGGATTTTCTAACCACTTTGGCAATGTGATTATCAAAGGAGAGGTTACTATCTACTTGGGTCCCCAGATCCCTTATTACGTCTTCCGTATTTAGGGGGTTACTACCTATGTGGTAGTTTGTGGGTACTTTGTTTTTTCCAAAGGGGATGACTCTGCACTTTTTGCATTTGGCTTGAGGCCATGGTTTTGACACCAGGTATCTGTCTTAGTGAGACCCTTTTGGAGGATATCTGTGTCAGACAGAGAGTCAATTTTACCCCCTAGTTTACAGTCATCTGCAAACTTGGTCAGCCATGGTCTTCCTGTGCTTACCTGTACCTCTGAGAAGTATATGCCGAACAGGAGGTGTCCTAGGACTGAGTCCTGGGGGAACACCACTTGTAACCGGTTTAGAGTCAGACCTAGCTCCCATAACTCTTACCATGTGGGTTCTGTCTGTGAGCCAGTTGGCAACCCATTTCGTGATGTAGGGGTTTATGTTCAGGCTGGTGAGCTTGTCTATAATACCTGAGTGGGGAATGGTGTTGAAGGCCTTTGCGAGGTCTAAGTAGGCTGTGTGAACCACCTTTCCCCTCATCTATAGCCTTGGTAACTGTGTCAAAGAAGTCCACCAGGTTTAGTAGGCATGATCTACCCTTAACAAAGCCAAACTGGGTAGAATCCAGTGTTTGGAGGTTCCCAATGTCTCTTTTAATGAGATCCATGATGATGCGCTCCATAGCTTTGCAGGCCAAGCTAGTCAGGCTTATAGGGTGATAGTTCCCAGTGTCTGTTGTGGCTCCACCTTTGTGGAGTGGAATAACCATTGCTGTGCATCACTCTGTGGGCACGTAGCCTGTGGAGAGGCTGAGTTTAAACAGTGTGTTTAGGTGAGGGATGAGTTCATCTTTGAGCTCATGTAGGACACGGCCTGGGACACCATCCGGTCCCATTGATGCTGTGGTTTTGGCTTTGGAGAGGGCTGTTTTAACCTGAGTATCTGTGATTTCAGGGGCACTACATTCTTCTGGTATAGTTATGGGCCCTTTTGGGGGTGAGAGGGGGGTGAAGTTTGCACTGAACCTGTTTGCCAGGATGTTGGCTATATCGGTCGATTCAGTGTATTTTGTGCCATTCTGCACTAACTCCGAGCAGATCTGAGAATTGCCACTTAGATTCTTGACATAGCTAAAGAATGCTGTGTGGTTATCTTTGGAGTCCATGGCAATTTTTATTTCGAAGCTAACCTTAGACGATTTTTATGAGGGAACGTAGTTTCTTGCTGATACTGATCAGAGATGTCTTCCCTTCTTGGGATTTTACTCTTTTCTGTACTAATTTCCTCCTTCTATTGTATAGCTTGTTTATGGCAGGGGTCCACCAGACTGGTTTCCTTTTCTTGTAGGAGTGAGTCTTGGTTTTGTTTGGGATAGCATGATCCATGCATTCTTGTAGGTGCCCGTAGAGTGCATTAGTAAAGGATTTTGCAGCTTGGACAGCATTATCCTTTAGCATGGGGGCTTTGAAACTTCCCACCTCAGTCTTAAGTAACGTGAAGTTTGCTTTAGAAAAGTTTTTCATGGTGGTTTCTTTGACCGGGGGTGGTGGTGGAATGTGGATATCCAGAGTGATTAGTTTATGGTCAGATCTAACCAGCAAGGGGTTGACCTCCGGTGTGGAACACCGGTAGCCCATGTAGGTGATGACCAGGTATAATATGTTGTCACCTGTAGTGTGGGTGTTGACCATTTGATCCAGGGCATTTGAGTTTAAAAATTCTAGGAAATGTTGGGCAAGAGAGTTTGTACTTGAGTAGTTCTCCCATTTAATGTTTGGGTAATTGAAATCACCCAATATCAGGGTGTTTGGTAGGACCTTTATGTTTCCCAGTGTCTCCAGGAATGCAGAGTGGGGGTCCTGGGACATGGTGGGTGATCTGTAGCAAGCTATAATTTGAATAGCATTTTTGCCCATTGTTAGTTGCACGTGGATGATCTCTGAAGCATCGTGCTGTGCCACTAACCTGGAGGTGTGGGTATCTTTGATGAATATGGATACTCCCCCGCCTTTTGTATTTTGGTCTGGGTTTTGTGGCTGAAATGTATGGTATGAGTTGTAGCCTGGTAGTGCTGGGGTGCTCTCTGGAGCCTTAAACCAGGTTTCTGTTACTGCACATATATCGATTTGCTCCATACTGAGGAGTGCCTCGAGTGCGTGAATTTTGAGGTTTAGACTTCTGGCACTGAGAAGCATTACCCTCAGTTTTTTGTTACTTGTGCTATTTAGGGTGGTGGGTTTGTCTTTTGAGCCTTGCCTAAAAAAGGCACTATGGGGGTGGCAAGTGCCTTGGCCAGTATTCGAAAGCCTAAGGGTGACAGGTGCAAGCCATCTCTAGCAAAGCAGCGTGGCTTGTCGAGCATGTCATCCCAGGCTGACAGACACTGGATCCCCTTTGAATGACACCAGAAGCTTAGCCAACTGTTGAAATTGATAATTTTTTCTCTATACCATTGTATAATTCTTGGTGAGGGCAGGATGCTACTCAGGCTCAGGGTCATATTGGCTTGGACTACGTGATCAGAGAGCTCCTCCATGTCTCTTTTCATGTAGTCCAGGGAGGTATGGCTCAGGTTATTCACACCAACATGGACAATGACAGAGTCATATTTGTACTTGTTCTGAAGTGACCTGAGTGCTTGTGTTATGTGGCGGATCCTGGCACCCGACAGGCAGCTAACAGTAACCTTCTCCTTGTTCAGCCTAGTCAGTGGGACGTCAGTGTGCCTGACTATAGAGTCACTTATTACTAGTGTGTTGGGTATGTTATTTTGGCTTAAGGGCTGTGATTGCATGGCACACTGGTTTTGTGAAGTATGTGTTTCATGGTTTGTGTTGGGGGGTGGAGGTTGCTTGGATGTCTGCTTTGGAGGTCTCTGTTGCTTTTGCAGATTTTTATTTAGAATCTCAGAGTATGTTTTTGTGTATTTATGTGTATTTTTTACCTGTGCTGGTTTCATAGGTCTATGTGAGACTGGTGGTGTGATGCAAGTAATTCCCTTCTCCGCTTGACTGCCTGGTCCAGTCTTGGGTTGAGAGAGTTTAGCCTCCAGCTTGGCTGTATAATTGCATCTCTCGCATGTATTAGTGTTTGGTGGAAGGAGGAGAGGGTTGTCTGTGTACATGAGGTAATTGTAACATTGCCTCAAAATGCCCAGATTCACCAGTTGGACCAGAGTGTACACCTGAAACTGCCCTTTGGACATGCCTGGATAGGTACACTGAACTGTTTTACTGATTGGCTGGTAAGGTTGAATAGAGAGCCTTGTCCTTCTCTACAGTATAGGGGGGTCTAGTGCTAAGGTTTATTAGTGCTTGCTATGCGTTTTGAGCAAGTGCTGGGATGAGAAGTGAATGGTTTGAGTGCTTAAGTTGAAAGTTTGTCTAGTTCCAAGGGAAAAATTGAAGAGTAGACTGTGGAGCCGGGAATAGTTATACCCTAGCTAATCACCATGCAAATCTGTGTTTTATAGAAAAATGACAATCATAAAAAGCAATCAAGACAAAAATACTATTATAATCAAAGGGTGAGATGCTATCTTCTTTCAAATGGGGGAGGGAGTGAATATACAGCAAGGTTATACACACAAACAGCCAGAAAGAGAGTTATGATGTAACTTACGTATTCCAGTGAATAGAAACATTTACTCAAAATTAATATATCTCGCATAGATAGTGTCAAATACTGACACTGTGTTTCTATTGTTTCTATCAAAAAAGGTAATCAGAGAAGTATCCCTAGAGTTGAAAAGAATTCCCAAGAGATAGAAGCAACAGTAGATGAGCAAAAGAGTGTTCATATGTGCCCAGATCAGCAGAGTAACTAGTCACCAATTAAATAGGGACTGTGATGCCAAGTGCATGGCTTCTAGAATTAAATACTCAAGCTTTTGGACCTGTATTGACAACCATATCTTCAATCATAATTTTTTTTAAGTTTTTGCCATCTCATCTTTAGAACTAGCTGGTAGAGGTTAGAGGGCAAACAGCATTAATGGAAAAAAACTTTGCTGATATGGTTTTGTTACATGTAACATAAACTTAAATTAGGCTCTCTATTTCAGGTGGTTATGTATAGGTAAATAATTATTTTCACATTGTTTTAGGATAGTAGGAATTTAAAGCTAATGATTAAATGCTATATTTTCACAATTATGTTGAGACAGGTTTGACTAACTTGATATGAGTGCTGATGTGTTCTGTGAATTTATTAATTTAAATGAATGATGCAAGGAAAGTAGCTACAGTAAACTTTGCTGCTACGATCATGTTGGTACAGTGTCTGACGGTGACTTTTCTGTAGCAGTTCCTAGAATATCAACATTGGGAATGCAGACATAGCTCTCACTTATCCCTGGCCTTGCCTGCTATTCACCCTGTTCCTTATAAAATATTTGCCTTTCTAGTAAATCACGAAGGACTGCAGTCAGTCCTTAATACCAGACATTAAAGTTTCATACTTCTTCTTCAGAAAATGCATGCTGGTACACAATGTGTTACTATATAAAAATGAAAAACAGCCAAAGGACAAAGTGCCTCAGTGAAATATTAAAGTCAACGAATAAAAACTTTTGAGGCAACACCACAGTAGCAAAGGAAACTTTTTAATAACAAAGCACAAAATAAAAGCAGTATAAGAAGAAACTGCTTTCACGTTACATTGAACGCGTTCAATGTAACGTGAAAGCGCTTACTTAGTATACTGCTTTTGTTTTGTGTTTTGTTATTAAAAAGTTTCCTTCGCTACTGTGGGTGTTGCCTCAAAAGTCTATTAACTTACTACGTGAATTAGAATAATATTTAAAAAATGCCTTTGATTTTGGCTTTTTGTCTTCCCATTATTTTTGTCTTTGTTCCTTATTTTTGAGCAAAGAAATTGAGAGCTATGATGGAAGACCAGACATTTCCAAATATTTCACACACAGAAGACTCTTATGGAATCCATCCCTATACTCAATCAGCACTGAAGATTGAAAAGTGCTTATCTGAAGTGTATTTATCGAATATGCTTTTACTGTAGTAATAATGTGTTTTAGGGTTGTACCTGAAAACATGAAACAGAAAAGTATTCTTGAGGAAGCATTCAAAGTGCCATGTGTTTTCTTAAGCAGCAATGCCCAGAAATTAAGTATTGAATGTATGGAGGCATTTTGTTGTCAAGTGTACATGCAAATAATTCCACCTCAGAGTAAAGTGTGAATCTTTAACTTTTGAAACAAGAGATTAAATGTATGTAGCTTTAAGATATTTTGTGCTACCGTCCTATGTTGCAGTTCAGAAATGACATATGTCTGGTAGCATACCTCTCTGCTGTCCCTGTTTTTGCATTGAATTCTTGATTTTTCCCTCATTTGTCCCCATCCCTTTAAAATGCTTGATTTTCTGGTAAATCACTGAGGATTACAGTCAGTTAATAATGCCAGACATTTGAGTTTCACTCTTTTGTTTTTCAGAAAATGCATGTTGATGCAAAATCCATTGTTCTATTATTGTTTAAGCAAATTTGACGAAGAATTAAAAATGATCCCTTATTTTGGTCCTTTGTTCCACAATTACTTTTGTTTTTGTCTAGGTTTCTTAAAAAATGAAGTTGAGCAGTACGTCTTGTAGTTTTAACTACTGAGTAGTCTGAATATAGACAGCTGATGCTGTCTCATGCAGCTGACATCTGTTCTTGTAGGCCATCTGTAGTATTAAATGTTATAGTACTCACTCAGACAGGCACTGACATACACGATCAGTTCCATCATTAGTAAACAAATTCCTGGCTCTTGGTCAGTATAGGCAGTTGACGATTCTAAAAATGTCATACTGCTTTAAAAATCATTACCATGAACTGGGTATATATTTACTCTAACAGTCATGTAAGCCTGACTATAAATAGAAGGACATTTGGGAAGACCTCACTGCCACAGACCAGATGCTCACTGACCTCAGCGTTGAAAAGTGAGAAACGCAAACCATTTTTGCAAAGCTCACAGGCATTCTGTCCTAGACAATAAAATAATTAATAATTTTAAGTACTGAGTTAAATCACGAAGGTACTCCTCAAAGTAAATGTGTTTCTTTGAAGATCTAAACTGCAAACAGCATGCATCATCTTTATGGTCAAAATATGCTTTGTCTTTAGCATTGTTTTTAAGGTCTCCAGCATACTTCTCAACTACACAAATTTTCTCAGAATGTCCAGATTTTTGCCACATATTTTTGATCCGTCTTTCATATAATTGTGGTTTTCTGGCAAATTAGTATCAAATTATTAATGACTGAAGTTAGAAAATAATGACAGGCATTTAGGTTTCAGGCTTTATACCCTTCAGAAAATTCATGCTAATGCAAAAACAGTTATTTTATCAATGTTCTAAGTTTGTAAGAGCAATATTTAAAAATTGTCCCTATTTTTGGCCTTTGTCCCCTTTTATTTCTGGCTTTGTCCAGATTTCTTTCTCTAAGAGGTTGAGAGGTATGGTCTCCAGTCTAACTGCAAAAAAAGCTTAGTCATTCAAACACATTGCAGTGAGTCTGACATCCACTCTAAGTAATAAAATGTGATTTTAACATTTTCTGGAAACATATTTAGGTAGCTTACATGGTCTGTGGTGCTGCGGTAGTGTTGTCGCCTCATAGTAAGACGTTGTCCTGTTCGATTCTCAGCTAGAGCATCTTCTGTGTGGAGACATGCGTGAATGGGTGTATCTTCGCTGAAGGTTGTGCATCAGGGCCGGCAACTTGGCACATAAAAATCTACTGCCAATCATCAGTGGACTGGAGTTCCGCAGTGGCGACCCCTAACCGGGAAAAGCCGAAAGACACAACAACAACATGGTCTGTGCCGCAACAGCAAATAAACTGTTCCGTTTGCTTTTTTGAATGAAATTATGCAAATATTCCTTGAAATGATTAAGCCTTCCAAGCTTATTACACAGCAGTGCTTTTAACAGAATAAACTTAGACATGCAACTGAAAAAAGTGCTGTAAGGAGAATATTTGCTGAGCAAACATACAAAACCAACATGATTTGCTACAAAGGAGTCCTGACTCCCAAAGACTTTAAGATTAAAAAAGGCGATGCAGTGGTGGAGCAATTAGTGTTGTTGCCTCACAACAAGAGGTTTTCTGGTTCTATTCTCAGCTGAGGTACCTTCTGTGTAGAGTATGCATGTCATCCCTGCCTTTTGTGCGGGTCCCCTCCAGGTGCTCCAGGTTCCTCCCACATTCTAAAGACATGTGGCTGAAGCTTTTCTCCCCGGACCTTCACTGAAAATGGGCTTTGTCCCAGTCAGACTATTCTGGTAAACAAATGTTAAATAAATCTGTGTATTCATGCTGTACATTGGTCTGCTTCTAGTAATGAGACTACAATTAATTAAAAATAAATTCACCTAAAGTCTCCCTACTGGAGTGTGGTTAGGGATATGCTATATGGATGACAGAGGATGGTAATCATTTTAAAAGATATTTTTAATCTTATTGTTATAATGCACTTAGGAGATCATAAACATCTTACATGCATAAATAATACAAGCAGGTTGAGAAAAAAGAAGTGTCACTAGTGAAGGTGCAGTTAGAGAAGTACAAGAAGAGGACAGGACTAGAAAAACAGAAGAGCAGCACGTGCAAACGAGAATGTGAAGACTGAGCGGTAATACTGACAAGTGCAAGAACACTAAATTAAAAATGAGTCATCTCCTTGTGACGTACCTGCATAAAGGTTTTAACATTGAATGTACTACTTAACACTGGACTACATGGAACAGGGAATATAATATAGAGCCACCTGGAGGTAACAGCTTTAATAATGATAAAGAGTAAAACTGATGGAGCTGTATGCATCTATCTAATTACAATGCCTTATCTCAATTATGTATTTCTTGCATGCCAATTCAATGGATGATCACCTGAAGTGACATTTGACAAAACTAAACAACATTTTTAAATTATACCCCCAAGTAGGGTAAAACCCCCAACACCTGCTCATCTTCACCATTCTAAGTCCATAACATCACATCTTTAAAAAAAGAATACTTTGTCAGTGCAGCAAAATCTGTCTATCTACCTGTCTGTCTACCTGTCTATCTCACTGGAGGAGGGAGGTTGGGAGCTGGCCATTCCTGACCTACAGTAGAGCTCTACAACCCATCTGTTCCCGTAGGGAAGCCCTATTGGCACATATCTGTTGTTTGGTAGAAAGCAGGTGAACTTGCAGGTCATGTTGGGTGGCTTACTGGCCTCCATGAGAAGCCTCCTCTCCCTTCTGGCATCTCAATAAGATCTGCTTCACCTGCCTTCCAAGGGGAGTGTGCAGAATTTCCACTGCTTGTGTGTTTCCACCACAGCTAGTTGTGCTCCCAGGTCTGTACTCTAGGGGTGTAACATATAAATAAAAAGACTAAATAAATGGTCCAAGGTCCAGTCCAAGTGATTGTCAAAAGCAGACATAGCTGCAGCACCTTGGAGAGTTGATTGGTTAAATCTAGCCCATATATAGTTTACTGTCATTATGTCGAAAATTAAAAAAAAAAAGTGTACTTATCAGCGAAGTGTTTCGCCGAAAGTACACAATTCCGAACCTTCCTAAAGTCGAAAAACAGCTGTTAAACGACATTTCCGACACTTAACAGCAATCCCACCCTTCCCTTAACTCCCTAACTAACTAGCATAAACTCACGTTTATGCAGGGGGGCAAGCCCCCCTGCACCCGCCTGTGGGGGGCTGTGCCCCCTACACCCCCCAACTTAATATTCCAACTCCAAGATCGCACTACAGTGAGGAAAGGGATGTATTTCCCTAACCGCACTGTACAGTGATCCCCTTACATTAGCGAACATTATAATTGCGAATGCACAGTCCATTCGCAATAATAATGTTTGCTCACATAACCTGCCGAATTATGAAGTATTCGAACTTCTGTTGTTCGAATACTTCATAGCCGTGCAATTATCATAGTACACCTATATATATATATATATATATATATATATATATATATATATATATATATATATATAAAACTTTTGATGTATGCTGGTTTACTCAGTTATGTTTACCTAATCAGGTTTAACAGAAATGAAACTCAGTAAAATAAGCCATAACCAGTGAGAAATAATACAGTGAGATGGGAGGAAGAGATTAGAATGAAGAAAAAGTGGGACATGCTGCTGTGTGTATCAGGAAACAGAAGTTTAGAAAAAGAAAGTAGTGTGCTTGAAGGTAAAAGCAAAATGGGAGCCTGTGTTTAGATAACCAAAATTACAAAGACCAAATCCAGTAAAATTCTAGGAATGAAAATTGCAGGCCAAGAAGAGCTTCCAGTAGTTTTAATAAAACATAACAAAATTGACAAGACAGAGTTTTCGTATAAAAATACTTCATCAAAATCTATTACAAAAGCACAAACACCAAGTTTAAATACCCCATCCCTGTAATCAAATGACAGTTTACATCATCAATGCACTCACTTGTAGAAAAAAGCATGCCTTAAAGCAACGTTACAAGTTAAAACTTAAAAAAAATTATGTTATCTATTAGTTTTCAGATATAAAATGAAAGCAAAAATAATCCTTGCCCAACAAAAAAGTTGTTTTTTATATATATAGTATGTTGAAATGCACAGAACAACAGCACCTGGCTACACAATATAAGATTTAAGTTTTAAAACACAAGCTATAGACACTCCTTCATTCAGACCAGGAGGGTTGGTAGCATTTAATCTAAACTGCCAACGCAGTTCCCTTTCTTTCAATTTATCCTCATATGGTCCCCCGCTAAGGTCTTGTAACACTTGTTCCAAAACAACAAATCGAAAACTCTGACTGGGGTACTCTGTAATGTGTTTAGCAAGGGCATTTTTATTATCCAGTTTTCTAATATCAGTTTTGTGTTCATGTATACACTCTTTGATTTTCCTCTTTGTCTTGCCTACATAAACACTTTTACACAGTTGACATACAGCAGGCATAAACCACCCCTATACTGTTGTAGTTACACCACCCCATACTGTAGCAGTTAAATTCCTGGCTCTAATTGTCATTTGGTTTAACACCAGCTTATCACCTTCCAGTATGTCATTACAATAATTGCAAAAGCTGCATTTATAGGTGCCATCCCTTTTGTTACTGCATCCATATTCACTTCTGCATTTTTCATTACTAGACTGTCTTGCTGGTGGTGGAATTTTGGTAGATTTAGCCTGTGTTTAGATGTTGGGGTCTATAGGAAGCTGATAAATTAAGGTGAGGAAACTGAGAAGGAAAAAACTTAACAGGTGAAGAAGCTGTATAGGTTATCTAACAGACAAAACAGCCATAGAGAAGCAGCTCACTTGAAGACTAAGAAAATTATAAATGAATTTCTGTCTACAGATTAAATAACAAACACTGGGGGAGGGGTTCAGACCCATAAGTCTCACTAGTCTCATATGCAGACCCATAGAAAAATTATATAACTGATCAATAATGACATAGTAAACCTCCATACACTGGAGTCAACCCAGTTTGGTTTCATCAAAGGAAAGTCATGCCTATTCAACAAGCAATGGATGAGGGCAAAACAATTCACACTGTCTGCCTTAATCTGGCCAAGGCAGTTGATACAATACCCCACTCAGGGTTTGTTGACAAACTCAAGAGGTTAGGTATAAACCCTTACGCCACCCAGTGGAGAGACAGCTGTCTCACAGAAGGACCCATGAAGTTAGAATTTGGGAGTACACCTCTTCAGACAGGTCAGTCACCAGTGAAGTCCCTCAGCAATCAAACCTGGGATTAGTCCTTTTTGGCATCTAGTTTTCTGAAGTCAAGGCAACATAAAGAGCCTCTGGCTGACCAAATATGCAGACAATTGCAAATTCTATGACTAGGAGCAGTCATAGAATTTCTTACTGACCCTAATGTTGTCCAAGAAGGACTGACGCAGACAAATAATTGGTATCAGAGCCATGAGCTAAAACTACATGCCAAGAAATGCTTGGTAGTATCCTTTGAGGAGTCATCCATCCTTGGTAACTACCGTATTGAGAAAACAACACTAAGAGTCAACCCAGTAGTCAGAAACTTGGGCACATGCATAAAAAGTAGACTACTCTTTGAGCATCACATATCTACAGTAGTGAAAAAATCATTTTACTTTGTGTAACTTATGAACAAAGAAATGGCATCTAGGTCCAAGGGGGTCATTAGTTCACTGTATTCACACTCATCAGAGCTATCACCAAGTACAATGCTGCATTTGGTATGTACCCTAACCAGGGACATCCAACAACTGGAATGTCCACAGAAGTCCTTCACTAAAAGAATACAGGGTGTAAATACCATGTATTTTACAGATTGTCTTAAAGCCCTCTCCCTCTATTCTGTCTCCTGCAGGCTGTTGAGAGGAGATCTATGCCTGCATACAAGGTATTGCTGGACCCCACTCTCATGGATCTCCTGCATGTCTGCAAAATAAACAGAACCAAAATTACTCATTCTAAAGACTTAAACCTTGTCTGTGATATAAATAGGACTAGTTGGAGTGGCTGGTATGTATACCAGAGACTACAGCTCTTCTGGAACAGCATCCCTATCCATATGAAACAGAGTTCCTCCATAACCGAATTCAGGTATAACTTGGACAACTGGATGGACAGCAGGAAATTCACCCTTAGTTTGGCACCTGTCTCTAATGGACACATATAGCCTGTAAATGATTCATTTCCCAGGCTCCTGCTTGTAACTGTTTCATCTTCCAAGCTCCTGTTTAAACTACCAGAAATTGCCACAGTCTTGAAGTGCATGACTAGGCTTAATAGGGCCCCCGTAGTTATTAACTAGTACACACCTATGAACCTATGTAACCTAATGCAACCATAAGAAATATATAATGATAAAATCAAAGCAGTCAAAAATACTAAGACTCCATTTGTTCTGATTCGAAGAATGAGTATTGTGTTTTTGACTGCTTTAGTTTCACCTTTGTACATACTGAAGAATTTTTGGAAGACTGGCCTGTAAATAACATTGCAGGAAAGGGGGCGTGCTGTAAGCATAAGGATAGCGGAGAAAAGTCTGAACTATTAAATACATGCTTCTCTAACATACAAACAAAGAACTGGTGGCATACCTCTAAACATCTTGGTGTAAGAAATCTAGACAATGCTTAAAATAATGGGGAGCAAAGGACCCCAAATAGGGACACATTTTAAATATTGCTCTTATAAGTTGCTTGAATAACAGGTTTTGTGTTAGCATGCAATTTATGAAGGATATGAAGTCTGAAACACAAATGTATGTCATTATTTAGTGACTTCAATCCTTAGTCATTTGTCAGAAAACCAAACATTTTATGAGGAACACCAGACCAGAAATGTGAGGCAAAATCTGGAGATCCTGTAAAAATCTGGACAATTGAGAGGTATGATAGGAGGGTAAGACAGCAGCATAGTAAATAAGTCTAAGTAGAGAAGGAGAACGTGGGTACATAGGACAGATAAGCAGGGAAGGGTTAGAGAAGAAGCTAAGGGGATATGAGGCAGCAAAACACAGGGACCACATGAACTCTTAGTCCTCAGTGCTCAATAGCTTAGTGGATGGAAAGTAAAAGTGTCTGCTGCATGTCTAGAAACTAGAGTGCCACTAGAAGACTGAAGGATGGCAGTGTGGTTCCATGGTGGAAAAGAGGAACATCAGGTAGTTGCAGTTCAAAATCAAAGATAAATCTTGCATTCCTACTTCTGTCAGGTCTATAGGAGAAACAGTTCATAGGTTCATAGGTGTTTACCAGGCTAACGACCACAAGGGCCTTTTTAAGCCTAGCCATGCATCCCAAATCTCTGACAAGTTCTGATACCCTTGATAGATGTAATCATGGGCCTGGGAGATGAACAATTTTCAGTTTACCTGTGTCCATTAGAGACATAGGTTCCAAACCAGGGATGAATTTCTGATTTCTCATCCAATTGTCCAAGTTGCACATGAATTGGGTTAGGGAGTTGGAGATGGAATTGGGATACATACCTATCTCTCCAGCAGGTCCTAGTTATATCACAGGCAAGGTTTAAGTCTTTAGAGCAGGTAATTCTGGTGATGTTTGTTTTGTGGATATACAGGAGGTCCATCAGAGTGGGGTCTGACAATGCCCTGTATGCCAGGCATAGAGATAGAATACAGGGATAGGGGCCCTGCATAGGACATATTACTTCCACCCTGTATTCTTTTAGTGCGGAACATCTGTGGACATTTCAGTTGTTGGATATGCCTGGTTAGGTATATACCTAAGGTGACATTGTACTCAATGATAGGTCTGATGAATGCCGAATACTGGGGAACAATGACTTCCTTAGACTTAGATGCCATACCTTTACTTATAAGTTGCCCAACACTGAATGATTTCCTCACCACTGTAGACATTTGAGGATCAAAGGCTAGATTACTATCTATGTGTGTCCCTAAGTCCCTGACTACTGGGTCAACTCTAATGGGTGTGTTGTCAATATGATACTTATCAGGGATGGATTACTTCCCAAAGGATACTATTATGCATTTTTTAGCATTTAGTTTTAGTCCATGACTCTGACACCAGCTATTTGTCTGTGTCAGCCACTCCTGGAGAACATTTGTATCAGTGTGAGATTCAATGGCAGCTCCTAATTTGCAATCATCTGCAAATTTAGTCAGCTAGAGACCACTGACATTGGCCTTGACTTCTGAGAAGTGCATTCTATTAATGATAATTTCTGATATTTTCACTACTAGTAGGAATAAGAAAGGTAATAACTAGTATACATGTAACCTCCCAGCTCATTATTGCTTTCAGATTATTTAACTAGCAGAATTCCTTTTTTTAACACCGTTATTGAATTTCAACAGTGTAGTCTTTCCTGCTTGGAAAAATATTTTTTATTGAGAAATCAGGCAGGAGTAAGGAGAAGGGAAATTACTAGCCTTTCTCAAAAGGAATTCAGAGCAGTTTCCATTTTTTGATTCCCTACTCCTTTCTTGCAGATTCACAGCTTGTTCACACCCACTCATGAGACTGGCTCAGCTTTGATTAACTTGTAAACCACACTCTGAGGGAAATTATTCTGGGAAAAACAACAGCAGCAATGTTCATAGTCCTATCCAAAGCATCAGGTAAGGTTAACTACGATGCACTCTTCCACAGGCTTGAACTTAAGTATAACATTCATAGTGCAATCACCTGGTTTAGGAATTATTTGTATGAAGGAATGCAGAGAGTAAGTTGGATGTCTGCTGTATCTGATCCCATTATAGTGTAAATTATTGTTCTTTTAGGAACTTAGGTTAGGTAACTACCATACAACTTAAATGTTACCTCTGTGAAACAGAGCAGTAGTCAAAATGTCATGATTTCAGCTTGCTGTAATATCTGAACAAAAATGACACTGAGACATTGAGGATGTGGTTTAGCCTTACTGAGCTGTGTATTCAGACTGAGAATTTTAGAATAAATGTGTATCACATGACATGTAGATTTCTGTATGTAGCTCATTTGTATTTGACATTTAAAGTACTTTACCCTATACATAAAATTACCCTTTTAAATACTAGAGATGAATAACTCTTTTCATCATATTTGCTGTTATGTTTCTACATGCTTAAAAGTAGAGATAGAAACATATAAACAGTAAGTCTCAACAGTGTTTCTCAATCTGTATGTTTTTATAAACTGGAAATAAAAGTTATTCTGTTAGTGAAGGGTTTCTTAGTTTTTATTTATTTATTTTTTTATTCTGTGCATATTATTTTATTTTGTTTTGTTATTGCAGTCAGATATTTCAGATGGGTACAAGAGCTGTGTGGAGATGAAAATAACAGACTGCTATCATTTGCTCATTACTCTGGTTTTGCAGGGTTATGTGATTTTGTGAATCAACTTGGAATACTTTATTCTAAGTACTATGTATGAAAGCTGAAATATATTTATTGTGTGGCCATTATTTTTATCACTACCAGACATTTAAGATGTATATGATCAACAAGGAATTATAACTACAGATGAAGTTGGGGGATGTCTGTGGATGAACTTCTCTTATGATCTTGTCATGTGGTCATTTTAAACAATCATTAATCTGCGTTTATGGGACTAGTGTGCATTTGTGTGATGTTAATGTGGAATACTTTAATGTGGCTATATCAGCTACTTCATGTTTGTTTGAAAAAAGCTTGAATATATTACTGTGACCATATTTTAATCAAAATCAGGCATTACATTAATGTGACCATTATTTTGTGACAATCTGTTAGCAAACTGGCTCTAACCACTGTCTGTCGATGAAAATAAATTTACTATCCTGTCATCTGTTCATTTTAAACAGTCTTTAATCTGATTTTGTAGAAGTAAGTTGGTATACTTTATTGTAGCAACTATGTATGAAAAATACCTGAATGCATTCTGGCAGGGCAATTTCTTAGCACTTTTTTAATAAAGTGGCTACAACTGCTTCTTGAGGATAGGCAGCATATGGGAATGAAATGAAAGTAACTTTTCCTTTTACCATAAATTCATTTTAAAGAGTCATGTATCTGGACTTTTAAGACTAGTGTTCATATGTGTGAAGTAAGTCAGGAGTCTATACTATGGTTGCAGTGTGTTTGCATAAAACAAATGTGAAATACATTAATGTGGCCATTATTATTTTCCTAGAGGCAGACATCTGAAGTGCACATAGTCATGAATGTGACTATAACTATACTGTACTTTGGACTGTTTGTCCCTGAAAATGAATGATCCTGCTAGCATGATCAAATTAAACAGTCATGAGTCTACTGATCCTGCTTTGCAGAACTAGTTTTGCATTTTTGTAAAGAAAATTGCAATAATTTGTTGTAGCCATTTTTTATCAAAATCATATACAGTGCCTTTTCCCTCTTGGTATTCTTACATGGCAAACACAAGCTCATATTTGGATATCATGCTGGCAGTACTTAAGACTAGGCATCTAAATAGAAAGATGCCTGAACGCAAGGCCCTCCTGCAACTGAAACACATTCATATCCATGTGATTACTGAGACAGCATTTCATCTAAACCAGGGAGTAGTACTTATCACACCTTTAGGCTCTTTGGTGACTGTAAGGTAATATCTATCAGAAATGCTATCACTTTATGTAAAATTGCCTAGAGCCCTAATCTGGAACACCTGGAGATACAAATCCCCATTAAAAATCCAATTATTACTTCATTGCTAGCCACAGATTGCAATGAATGTTCCCAGAGATCATAGAAATTACCTTACAACCATGTAGGGGTTAAATATCAAACCAAATACCTTCCTGCTAGGGGACATCAATTACCTTAGTATTAATTGGCACACATGCATCTCTAAAATAGATATGTTCAGCATTTCCTAGGCTTTGATAATACCAATGCACTAGAACAAATTATAAAACTACCCAGTAGAAGTTGCAGTATCGTTGACCTCACCCTTACCAGCCTAGCTCCTTCCTATACCCCGCCCCATATTTCCTCATCTCTGATTAAATCTGACAAGCCAGTCATCTTCTCTACCAGGTCTAGTGGTATGACCCCCAACACCATATGAGACCATTTTAGAGACTTTACCATGACAAACCTACTTCAGCTTATAGAACACCTATGCCAAATTTCCAGCAATCATCTGCAAATGGATGAAACTACTGAGTTGATTGCAACATTCTTCATCAACATTTGTAGCAGATAAACAGCTGCATAAGAAATTCAGTATCTAGCCACCCTAAATATAATGATACATTCAAGAATAAATCTCTTGGGTGGAACTTCCATATTATTAATAAACTGCATAATAAAAGAAGAAAAAGAATAAAATATTGTAAGCGATCCCCATCACCTTATCTCAGGACTATGTCGAAACATACTAGCAGGGAACAAGAGTATTATCAGACACAATAAAGCAGAGTATAAGTGTAAGGTTGTTACTAATACCAAAGGAAACTACAACTCTTTCTTTAATTGTGTCGCGAAATTAAGGAATAATTTATAATGCACTGAGCTAATCCATAACATCACATCCCAAGGATATAGCCAACATATTAGCAGCCAAATTTCATGATAAGTTTACCACAACTACCAATATCATTATCCCCAGTATCCCTAAAAATTAGTCTTCCCGAAAATCCCCTTGGAAGAAGTCTTACAATCCTGGTAAAATACTAAAAATAACTGCCATGGGACCAAACAATGTACCAGGCTGCATTCTCATTAGTGCCAAGTACGCACTATCTGAGCTCTTGCTTAAAGTGTTCAATCTCAGCTTATCCATAGGGTTTATGCCAGAGGCTTAGGGAACAACCACTGTAATTCTCCTATACAAGGATGGCATCTTTATAGACAGACAGGCCCATTAGCCATACCAGCCTTATATTTAAAGTCTGGAATGTATCATAAAAGAACTCATTTCTGCAAACATAGGCAACTTAGCTAATACAGATTCCAATCGGTTGGCTTCTGTGTAGGGTAGGTTCTGTCTCCTGAACCCAGCAAACATCTTTGAAAATATTACACAGGCTATGGACAATGATTATTCAGTGCCTGCTGGTTATCATGACCTGGTCAACGCTTTTCACACTATTCATTATACCAGTATTATAAAAAACTACTTAATGTAAACCCTTATGTTATCCTCTGGATATGACAATGCAATAGATCCCAGTTTATGAAAATTGCTTGTATGACATGGATCAGTGTTGGGGACTTTACTGTGAGGCATTTAACTTGGAGTCAGCCAATCCAATATCTTGGAAGTCTGGTAGACCAAATTGCTGATGACTACAAGCTTTGAATTGTTACCTGTTCATCGCTGATGTTAAACAGCTCCAGCAGAGTCTAGAATGTGCACATACATGGTGTAATGAAATAGTTTCAACCTAAGTGCAAAAAAGTGTAGCATAGTAGTGTTTGGCAAAACATCTTTTCCCATCCTATGTGTTACAAATGATACACCTTTGCAGACAGAAACTGCCATAGGAGACATAAGTACTTGTATTGATAAATGTCACTCTCTCTCTTTTGATCATCCTTCCACCATAGTCAGGAAGTCCTTCAATCTGCCCCAATTAATTCCGAGGTAATATCTTTAAGATGCAGTCATGTTATCCTACCATAATACTATTCCCTCATCAGACCCACCATTGAATACGATGTCCACTTTGGTATGTATAGATCTAAACATAACACTCAACTGGAAAGGCCTTAAAGATACCTAGCTAAGCACTTTTCCCTTAATAGATCCATCATTGAATACAATGCCCCCTTTGGTATGTATAAAGCCAAGCATACTGCTCAACATGAAAGGCTCATTAAGATACCTAACAAAGAAAATGAAATGTCTTGGATCCTACTTTCCTGATAGATTTACATGACTTTCCTTATAGTTAGTAACCAGCAGGCTGCTCCATGATGACCCGTGTCTCACTTTCTGAGACATAAAAGACCCAGTCTTGTTTGATCTCAGTGGCTCTACAAACACCTGTATAAGGGAGCTAAATGTACACCAGATAATCTGCAATGCTTACTAGAAAAATAGGTTCTTAACTCAATGTATTGCCAGCCCATAATTTGCCACTAGACGTTAAACAAAGTACTACGTTTGAATACCTTTAAGACTAGTGCTGATGATTGGATTGGTAGACACACATTTACACAAGGGTTATCATGTTCAGTATAATCATGCCTGAAAAGAGAGGCACAGACATTTCTATGTGTCTTATATGGCTAGGCATATTGTGGTCCTTGTGATTACTTGCCTAGTATTATTCCTGTGTTCCTATGTTTCTACATCTGAGGTGAACACAGTCAAAATGGTGGTAATTGATGAATCTGGACATTGGTGGATTATAATGACAACAGTTTGGTTTAAATGTTTAAAAACTGGTAAGTTTGTTATTATTGAATAGTACATTTTGTTTCACATCTTGCTGGGAAAAATGGTTGAAAGTACAAACTTAGACACACTCAGACACATTTTACTTTCTTGCTAGAAAGGTGAATCCCAAAGAACATTTTTGTATGGTCTTGAAAAAAAAAAACACTGTTGGGGAACATGGTTTGAATGTCACCTGAACCCCAAGATATATTTAATTTGCCACTGGCTAATGGGTAGCACATATCGTAATATGCTAGTTATTTAAAATAACCTTAACATTGCATTAAGCATGACTTGAATCTTTTATATCAAAATAATACATCTCTGTGACAAAGGGAGATGAATCTCTGACTATGACTCAGATGGCCCATGTCCAACTAGTGGCTTGGGTGGTGGACGAGCTGGGGAGGGCATGCTGGGAGTGATCAGCTAATACTGGTTTGCCCAGGCTAAGGAGATGGAAGTATTGGTCTTAGTTGTGGCCAAATTACTACCTTGCAAGAAAACGTTTCCTATCAACAATAGTGTTAGATTGGGGGACATGGGCTTTCTGATCCAACACAGTGACACTAACCTACTGAGGCATAAGTGTGGGACCACTCACATGTCACGGGAGGGCAATGAATGCTCTGGTAGTGATGCAGGTGCTCACATCAGCCAGCAGTGGGTGATTTTAGGAAATAACACCAAAAAACCCTCATGGTTGCCTGTGCAGTAGCATCATGATGTGAGAGGGTTGATGGTCTGTAGGCAATGTGGGAGGAAAAGACTCACAAATACTGTGTGCATATTCAAAACTAAAGTTTAAATAAATGCAGATTTTCAGTCTTTGGAATCATTCCTAACTCTCAAAGCAGTCATATTTCTATCTGATTTCTTCAGAGGTCTTCCATATTTAGTATATTTAAAAGAACTGTTTACACTAGATGTCTGCACTTCCTTTTGGGGCTGATTTGCTGCATTGCAGCTATACTTTATTTTTGGAGTTTCTTGCTCTCTCTCCTCCTCTTCTTGTCTCTGCCTGCTGCCCTGGAATATTGCAATCAATGCAGTCTATTCTCTAGTCTTCTTCCTGTTTCTTTTTGCTGCTCTGGACTATAGCATTTGGTGCAGTCTATTCTCTACATGTCTTCCTGTCTTTGCCTGCTGCTCTGGACTATTGCAATCAGTGCAGTCTATTCTCTACTTGTCTTCTGTCTTTGATTGCTGCTCTGGACTATTGCAATCAGTATAGTCTATTCTCTAATCCTCTTTCTGTCTCTGTTTGCTGCTCTGGACTATTGCAATCAGTGTAGTCTATACTCCGCTCCTCTTCCTGTCTCTGCCTGCTGCTCTGGACTATTGCAATCAGCGCAGTCTGTTCTCTA
Source organism: Protopterus annectens (assembly GCF_019279795.1). Taxonomy (NCBI): domain Eukaryota; kingdom Metazoa; phylum Chordata; order Ceratodontiformes; family Protopteridae; genus Protopterus; species Protopterus annectens. Next base: position 1,603,419,384 of record NC_056743.1, on the reverse strand, counting down.
CTCCTCTTCCTGTCTCTGCCTGCTGCTCTGGACTATTGCAATCAATGCAGTGTATTCTCTACTCTTCTTCCTGTCTCTGCCTGCTGCTCTGGACTATTGCAATCAATGCAGTCTATTCTCTACTCTTGTTCCTGTCTATGCTTGCTGCTCTGTACTATTGCAATCAGTGCAGTCTATTCTCTGTTCCTCTTCCTGTCTCTGCCTGCTGCTCTGGACTATTGCAATCGGTGCAGTCTATTCTCTATTCCTCTTCCTGTCTTTGCCTGCTGCTCTGGAATACTGCAGTCAGTGCAGACTATTCTCTACTCCTCTTCCTGTCTCTGCTTGCTGCTCTGGACTACTAGAATCAGTGCAGTTTATTCCCTGCTCGTCTTCCTGTCTCTGACTGCTGCTCTGGACTATTGCAATCAGTATGGTCTATTCTCTACTCCTCTTTCTGTCTCTGTCTGCTGCTCTGGACTACTGCAATCAGTGTAGTCTATTCTCTACTCCTCTTTCTGTCTCTGCTTGCTGCCCTGGACTACTGCAATCAGTGCAGTCTAGTCTTTAATCCTCTTCATGTTTCTGCCTGCTGCTCTGGACTATGGCAATCAGTGCAGTCTATTCTCTCTTCCTCTTCCTGTCTCTGCATGCTGCTCTGGACTATTGCATTCAGTGCAGTCTATTCTCTCCTCCTCTTCCTGTCTCTCCCTGCTGCTATGGACTATTGTAATCAGTGCAGTCTACTCTCTCCTCCTCTTCCTGTCTCTGCCTGCTACTCTGGACTATTGCCATTAGTGCAGTCTATTCTGTACTCCTCTTCCTGTCTCTGTCTGCTGCTCTGGACTATTGCAATCGTTGCAGTCAATTCTCTACTCCACTTCCTGTCTCTGCCTGCTGCTCTGGGCTATTGCAATCAGTGCAGTCTATTCTCTACTCCTCTTCCCCTCTCTCCCTGCTGCTCTGGACTATTGCAATAAGTGCAGTCTATTCTCTATTCCTCTTCCTTTCTCTGCCTGCTGCTCTGGACTACTGCAATCAGTGCAGTCTGTTCTCTACTCCTCTTCCTGTCTCTGCCTGCTGCTCTGGACTATTGCAATCAACTCAGTCTATTCTCTACTCTTCCTCCTGTCTCTGCCTGCTGCTCTGGACTATTGCAATCAGTGCAGTCTATTCTCTCTTCCTCTTCCTGTCTCTGCCTGCTGTTTTGGACTATTGCATTCAGTGCAGTCTATTCTCTCCTCCTCTTCCTGTCTCTCCCTGTTGCTCTGGACTATTGTAATCAGTGCAGTCTACTCTCTCCTCCTCTTCCTGTCTCTGCCTGCTACTCTGGACTATTGCCATTAGTGCAGTCTATTCTGTACTCCTCTTCCTGTCTCTGCCTGCTGCTCTGGGCTATTGCAATCAATGCAGTCTATTCTCTACTCCTCTTCCTCTCTCTAGCTGCTGCTCTGGACTATTGCAATCAGTGCAGTTTATTCTCTATTCCTCTTCCTGTCTCTGCCTGCTGCTCTAGACTATTGCAATCAGTGCAGTCTATTCTCTAATCCTCTTCCTGTCTCTGCCTACTGCTCTGGACTATTGTAATCAGTGCAGTCTATTCTATCTTCCTCTTCCTGTCTCTGTCTGCTGCTCTGGACTATTGCAATCAGTGCTGTCTATTCTCTCCTCCTCTTCCTGTCTCTCCCTGCTGCTCTGGAGTATTGCAATCGGTGCATTCTATTTTCTACTCCTCTTCCTGTCTTTGCCTGCTGCTCTGGGCTATTGCAATCAGTGCAGTCTATTCTCTACTCCTCTTCCTGTTTCTGCCTGATGATCTGGACTATTGCAGTCAGTGCAGTCTATTCTCTACTCCTCTTCTTGTCTCTGCCTACTGGTCTGGACGATTGCAATCGGTGCAGTCTATTTTCCCCTCCTCTTCCTGTCTCTCCCTGCTGCTCTGGACTATTGCAGTCGGTGCAGTCTATTCTCTACTCCTCTTTCTGTCTCTGCTTGCTGCTCTGGACTACTAGAATCAGTGCAGTTTATTCTCTGCTCCTCTTCCTGTCTCTGTCTGCTGCTCTGGACTATTGCAATAAGTATAGTCTATTCTCTACTCCTCTTTCTGTCTCTGTCTGCTGCTCTGGACTACTGCAGTCAGTGCAGTCTAGTCTCTAATCCTCTTCCTGTTTCTGCCTGCTGCTCTGGACTATTGCAATCAGTGCAGTGTATTCTCTCTTCCTCTTCCTGCTGCTCTGGATTATTGCCTTCAGTGCAGTCTATTCTCTCCTCCTCTTCCTGTCTCTGCCTGCTTCTCTGGACTATTGCAATCCGTGCAATCTATTCTCTACTCCACTTCCTGTCTCTTCCTGCTGCTCTGGGCTATTGCAATCAGTGCAGTCTATTCTCTCCTCCTCTTCCTCTCTCTCCCTGCTGCTTTGGACTATTGCAATCAGTGCAGTCTAGTCTCTATTCCTCTTCCTGTCTCTGCCTGCTGCTCTGGACTATTGCAATCAGTGCAGCCTGTTCTCTACTCTTTCTGTCTCTGCCTGCTGCTCTGTACTATTGTAATCAATGCAGTCTATTTTCTACTCTTCCTCCTGTCTCTGCCTGCTACTCTGGACTATTGCAGTCAATGCAGTCTATTGTCTACTCCTCTTCCTGTCTCTGCCTGCTGCTCTGGACTATTGCAATCAGTGCAGTCTATTATCTACTCCTCTTTCTGTCTCTGCTTGCTGCTCTGGACTACTGCAATCAGTGCAGGCTAGTCTCTAATCCTCTTCCTGTTTCTGCCTGCTGCTCTGGACTATTGTAATCAGTGCAGTCTATTCTCTCTTCCTCTTCCTGTCTCTGCATGCTGCTCTGGACTATTGCATTCAGTGCAGTCTATTCTCTTCTCCTCTTCCTGTCTCTCCCTGCTGCTCTGGACTATTGTAATCAGTGCAGTCTACCCTCTCCTCCTCTTCCTGTCTCTGCCTGCTACTCTGGACTATTGCCATTAGTGCAGTCTATTCTGTACTCCTCTTCCTGTCTCTGTCTGCTGCTCTGGAATATTGCAGTCGGTGCAGTCAATTCTCTACTCCACTTCCTGTCTCTGTCTGCTGCTCTGGGCTATTGCAATCAATGCAGTCTATTCTCTACTCCTCTTCCTCTCTCTCCCTGCTGCTCTGGACTATTGCAATCAGTGCAGTCTATTCTCTATTCCTCTTCCTGTCTCTGCCTGCTGCTTTGGACTATTGCAATCAGTGCAGTCTATTCTCTAATCCTCTTCCTGTCTCTGCCTACTGCTCTGGACTATTGTAATCAGTGCAGTCTATTCTCTCTTCCTCTTCCTGTCTCTCCCTGCTGGTCTGGACTATTGCAATCAGTGCTGTCTATTTTCTCCTCCTCTTCCTGTCTCTCCCTGCTACTCTGGACTATTGCAGTCGGTGTAGTCTATTCTCTACTCCTCTACCTGTCTCTGCTTGCTGCTCTGGACTATTGCAATCGGTGCAGTCTATTTTCTACTCCTCTTCCTGTCTTTGCCTGCTGCTCTGGGCTATTGCAGTCAGTGCAGTCTATTCTCTACTCCTCTTCCTGTCTCTGCCTGATGCTCTGGACTATTGCAGTCAGTGCAGTCTATTCTCTACTCCTCTTCTTGTCTCTGCCTACTGGTCTGGACTATTGCAATCTGTCTATTTTCTACTCCTCTTCCTGCCTATTCCTGCTGCTCTAGACTATTGCAATCGATGCAGTCTATTCTCTACTCCTCTTCCTGTCTCTGCCTGCTGCACTGGACTATTGCAATCGTTGAAGTCTATTCTCTATTTCTCTTCCTGTCTTTGCCTGCTGCTCTGGAATACTGCAGTCAGTGCAGACTATTCTCTACTCCTCTTCCTGTCTCTGCTTGCTGCTCTGGACTACTAGAATCAGTGCAGTTTATTCTCTGCTCCTCTTCCTGTCTCTGTCTGCTGCTCCGGACTATTGCAATCAGTATAGTCTATACTCTACTCCTCTTTCTGTCTCTGTCTGCTGCTCTGGACTACTGCAATCAGTGCAGTCTAGTCTCTAATCCTCTTCCTGTTTCTGCCTGCTGCTCTGGACTATTGCAATCAGTGCAGGCTATTCTCTCTTCCTCTTCCTGTCTCTGCCTGCTGCTCTGGACTATTGCATTCAGTGCAGTCTATTCTATCCTCCTCTTCCTGTCTCTCCCTGCTGCTCTGGACTATTGTAATCAGTGCAGTGTTCTCTCTCCTCCTCTTCCTGTCTCTGCCTGCTACTCTGGACTATTGCCATTAGTGCAGTCTATTCTGTACTCCTCTTCCTGTCTCTGTCTGATGCTCTGGGCTATTGCAATCAGTGCAGTCTATTCTCTACTCCTCTTCCTGTCTCTCCATGCTGCTCTGGACTATTGCAATCAGTGCAGTCTGTTCTCTACTCCTCTTCCTGTCTCTGCCTGCTGCTCTGGACTATTGCAATCAATGCAGTGTATTCTCTACTCTTCTTCCTGTCTCTGCCTGCTGCTCTGGACTATTGCAATCAATGCAGTCTATTCTCTACTCTTGTTCCTGTCTATGCTTGCTGCTCTGTACTATTGCAATCAGTGCAGTCTATTCTCTGTTCCTCTTCCTGTCTCTGCCTGCTGCTCTGGACTATTGCAATCGGTGCAGTCTATTCTCTATTCCTCTTCCTGTCTTTGCCTGCTGCTCTGGAATACTGCAGTCAGTGCAGACTATTCTCTACTCCTCTTCCTGTCTCTGCTTGCTGCTCTGGACTACTAGAATCAGTGCAGTTTATTCCTCATCTTCCTGTCTCTGACTGCTGCTCTGGACTATTGCAATCAGTATGGTCTATTCTCTACTCCTCTTTCTGTCTCTGTCTGCTGCTCTGGACTACTGCAATCAGTGTAGTCTATTCTCTACTCCTCTTTCTGTCTCTGCTTGCTGCCCTGGACTACTGCAATCAGTGCAGTCTAGTCTTTAATCCTCTTCATGTTTCTGCCTGCTGCTCTGGACTATGGCAATCAGTGCAGTCTATTCTCTCTTCCTCTTCCTGTCTCTGCATGCTGCTCTGGACTATTGCATTCAGTGCAGTCTATTCTCTCCTCCTCTTCCTGTCTCTCCCTGCTGCTATGGACTATTGTAATCAGTGCAGTCTACTCTCTCCTCCTCTTCCTGTCTCTGCCTGCTACTCTGGACTATTGCCATTAGTGCAGTCTATTCTGTACTCCTCTTCCTGTCTCTGTCTGCTGCTCTGGACTATTGCAATCGGTGCAGTCTATTCTCTACTCCACTTCCTGTCTCTGCCTGCTGCTCTGGGCTATTGCAATCAGTGCAGTCTATTCTCTACTCCTCTTCCCCTCTCTCCCTGCTGCTCTGGACTATTGCAATAAGTGCAGTCTATTCTCTATTCCTCTTCCTTTCTCTGCCTGCTGCTCTGGACTATTGCAATCAGTGCAGTCTGTTCTCTACTCCTCTTCCTGTCTCTGCCTGCTGCTCTGGACTATTGCAATCAACTCAGTCAATTCTCTACTCTTCCTCCTGTCTCTGCCTGCTGCTCTGGACTATTGCAGTCAATGCAGTCTATTCTCTACTCTTCTTCCTGTCTCTGCCTGCTGTTTTGGACTATTGCATTCAGTGCAGTCTATTCTCTCCTCCTCTTCCTGTCTCTCCCTGTTGCTCTGGACTATTGTAATCAGTGCAGTCTACTCTCTCCTCCTCTTCCTGTCTCTGCCTGCTACTCTGGACTATTGCCATTAGTGCAGTCTATTCTGTACTCCTCTTCCTGTCTCTGCCTGCTGCTCTGGGCTATTGCAATCAATGCAGTCTATTCTCTACTCCTCTTCCTCTCTCTAGCTGCTGCTCTGGACTATTGCAATCAGTGCAGTTTATTCTCTATTCCTCTTCCTGTCTCTGCCTGCTGCTCTAGACTATTGCAATCAGTGCAGTCTATTCTCTAATCCTCTTCCTGTCTCTGCCTACTGCTCTGGACTATTGTAATCAGTGCAGTCTATTCTATCTTCCTCTTCCTGTCTCTGTCTGCTGCTCTGGACTATTGCAATCAGTGCTGTCTATTCTCTCCTCCTCTTCCTGTCTCTCCCTGCTGCTCTGGAGTATTGCAATCGGTGCATTCTATTTTCTACTCCTCTTCCTGTCTTTGCCTGCTGCTCTGGGCTATTGCAATCAGTGCAGTCTATTCTCTACTCCTCTTCCTGTTTCTGCCTGATGATCTGGACTATTGCAGTCAGTGCAGTCTATTCTCTACTCCTCTTCTTGTCTCTGCCTACTGGTCTGGACGATTGCAATCGGTGCAGTCTATTTTCCCCTCCTCTTCCTGTCTCTCCCTGCTGCTCTGGACTATTGCAGTCGGTGCAGTCTATTCTCTACTCCTCTTTCTGTCTCTGCTTGCTGCTCTGGACTACTAGAATCAGTGCAGTTTATTCTCTGCTCCTCTTCCTGTCTCTGTCTGCTGCTCTGGACTATTGCAATCAGTATAGTCTATTCTCTACTCCTCTTTCTGTCTCTGTCTGCTGCTCTGGACTACTGCAGTCAGTGCAGTCTAGTCTCTAATCCTCTTCCTGTTTCTGCCTGCTGCTCTGGACTATTGCAGTGTATTCTCTCTTCCTCTTCCTGTTGCTCTGGATTATTGCCTTCAGTACAGTCTATTCTCTCCTCCTCTTCCTGTCTCTGCCTGCTGCTCTGGACTATTGCAATCGGTGCAGTCTATTCTCTACTCCACTTCCTGTCTCTGCCTGCTGCTCTGGGCTATTGCAATCAGTGTAGTCTATTCTCTACTCCTCTTCCTCTCTCTCCCTGCTGCTCTGGACTATTGCAATCAGTGCAGTCTATTCTCTATTCCTCTTCCTGTCTCTGCCTGCTGCTCTGGACTATTGCAATCAGTGCAGTCTTTTCTCTACTCCTCTTTCTGTCTCTGCCTGCTGCTCTGTACTATTGTAATCAATGCAGTCTATTCTCTACTCTTCCTCATGTCTCTGCCTGCTACTCTGGACTATTGCAGTCAGTGCAGTCTATTCTCTACTCCTCTTCCTGTCTCTACCTGCTGCTCTGGACTATTGCAATCAGTGCAGTCTATTATCTACTCCTCTTTCTGTCTCTGCTTGCTGCTCTGGACTACTGCAATCAGTGCAGGCTAGTCTCTAATCCTCTTCCTGTTTCTGCCTGCTGCTCTGGACTATTGTAATCAGTGCAGTCTATTCTCTCTTCCTCTTCCTGTCTCTGCCTGCTGCTCTGGACTATTGCAATCAGTGCAGTCTATTCTCTATTCCTCTTCCTGTCTCTCCCTGCTGCTCTGGACTATTGTAATCAGTGCAGTCTACTCTCTCCTCCTCGTCCTGTCTCTGCCTGCTACTCTGGACTATTGCCATTAGTGCAGTCTATTCTGTACTCCTCTTCCTGTCTCTGTCTGCTGCTCTGGAATATTGCAGTCGGTGCAGTCAATTCTCTACTCCACTTCCTGTCTCTGTCTGCTGCTCTGGGCTATTGCAATCAATGCAGTCTATTCTCTACTCCTCTTCCTCTCTCTCCCTGCTGCTCTGGACTATTGCAATCAGTGCAGTCTATTCTCTATTCCTCTTCCTGTCTCTGCCTGCTGCTTTGGACTATTGCAATCAGTGCAGTCTATTCTCTAATCCTCTTCCTGTCTCTGCCTACTGCTCTGGACTATTGTAATCAGTGCAGTCTATTCTCTCTTCCTGTCTCTGCCTGCTGCTCTGGACTGTTGCAATCAGTGCTGTCTATTCTCTCCTCCTCTTCCTGTCTCTCCCTGCTACTCTGGACTATTGCAGTCGGTGCAGTCTATTCTCTACTCCTCTACCTGTCTCTGCTTGCTGCTCTGGACTATTGCAATCGGTGCAGTCTATTTTCTACTCCTCTTCCTGTCTTTGCCTGCTGCTCTGGGCTATCGCAATCAGTGCAGTCTATTCTCTATTCCTCTTCCTGTCTCTGCCTGATGCTCTGGACTATTGCAGTCAGTGCAGTCTATTCTCTACTCCTCTTCTTGTCTCTGCCTACTGGTCTGGACTATTGCAATCTGTGCAGTCTATTTTCTACTCCTCTTCCTGCCTATGCCTGCTGCTCTAGACTATTGCAATCGATGCAGTCTATTCTCTACTCCTCTTCCTGTCTCTGCCTGCTGCACTGGACTATTGCAATCGTTGAAGTCTATTCTCTATTTCTCTTCCTGTCTTTGCCTGCTGCTCTGGAATACTGCAGTCAGTGCAGACTATTCTCTACTCCTCTTCCTGTCTCTGCTTGCTGCTCTGGACTACTAGAATCAGTGCAGTTTATTCTCTGCTCCTCTTCCTGTCTCTGTCTGCTGCTCCGGACTATTGCAATCAGTATAGTCTATACTCTACTCCTCTTTCTGTCTCTGTCTGCTGCTCTGGACTACTGCAATCAGTGCAGTCTAGTCTCTAATCCTCTTCCTGTTTCTGCCTGCTGCTCTGGACTATTGCAATCAGTGCAGGCTATTCTCTCTTCCTCTTCCTGTCTCTGCCTGCTGCTCTGGACTATTGCATTCAGTGCAGTCTATTCTATCCTCCTCTTCCTGTCTCTCCCTGCTGCTCTGGACTATTGTAATCAGTGCAGTCTACTCTCTCCTCCTCTTCCTGTCTCTGCCTGCTACTCTGGACTATTGCCATTAGTGCAGTCTATTCTGTACTCCTCTTCCTGTCTCTGTCTGATGCTCTGGGCTATTGCAATCAGTGCAGTCTATTCTCTACTCCTCTTCCTGTCTCTCCATGCTGCTCTGGACTATTGCAATCAGTGCAGTCTGTTCTCTACTCCTCTTCCTGTCTCTGCCTGCTGCTCTGGACTATTGCAATCAACGCAGTCTATTCTCTACTCTTCCTCCTGTCTCTGCCTGCTGCTCTGGACTATTGCAATCAACGCAGTCTATTCTCTGCTCTTCTTCCTGTCTCTGCCTGCTGCTCTGGATTATTGCAATCGGTGAAGTCTGTTCTCTACTCCTTTTCCTGTCTCTGCCTGCTGCTCTGGACTATTGCAATCAGTGCAGTCTATTCTATACTCCTCTTTCTGTCTCTGCTTGCTGCTGTGGACTACTGGAATCAGTGCAGTCTAGTCTCTAATCCTCTTCCTGTTTCTGCCTGCTGCTCTGGACTATTACATTCAGTGCAGTCTATTCTCTACTCCTCTTCCTGTCTCTGCCTGCTGCTCTGGACTATTGCAATCAGTGCAGTCTATTCTCTCCTCCTCTTCCTGTCTCTGCCTGCTGCTCTGGACTGTTGCAATCAGTGCTGTCTATTCTCTCCTCCTCTTCCTGTCTCTGCCTGCTGCTCTGGACTATTGCAATCAGTGCTGTCTATTCTTTTCTCCTCTTCCTGTCTCTGCCTGCTGATCTGGACTGTTGCAGTCAGAGCAGTCTATTTTCTTGTGACCAGACATGCTGTTACACTTCTCAACGCTCATTTTCACCCTAAGAATGTCACATTTTTCTCTTACAAAGTTTTTTTAAATTATTCCTTGTATATAGATTTGTATCTTCTGCATGGATAACAAAGGATCTCTTATCTTAAAAACACTTTCAGTTTCAACCTGTAAATATTCCATGGCTTTTGCATTCTTATGTTATCTCCAACCTGAACATTGTAGACACCTATAGTTTCACTATATATATATATATATATATATATATATATATATATATATATATACTTATTTCTTATGCATATTTCACATGTATTATTTTACATGTAGGTGTAGAAAAGATAAGTAGGCACACTGTCTTGGACATCTGGTTTGGTATAACTGGTCCGGCCTTTCTTGAAAATACAGGTGGATGCTGGCAAGGCAGAAATGACCTTATGGCTCAGTTGCCTTGCAAATCTTATGATCCAAATAAAATATGCCTATGTGCAGAAATACCATATTTCTGTAAATATCTCAGGTGTTGCTTACTTGGATGCATTGTGGGACAGCAATGCTCATGCTCTGTCCAAAAGAGGCCAGAGATTTCTTCCCAGAAAATGGGGTGCT
>NC_056743.1:1603386934-1603404434 GCF_019279795.1 Protopterus annectens | reverse complement strand
TTAGCTGCCTTCTGTAAATCAGTAAGGTCTTGTAGTCAGTTCCAAACCTCAGTATAACTTTTTCTTTGTGTAATGTACTGATACAACTGTTTAGAGATGTTCATTATTTTTAGCACCAGGAACAGAAAACGATAAGGAAATTATCAAAAACTGTAAATGTACTAACAGCTTCTGCTATGAGAAGAAGGAACTTGATGTGCTAAGGATCAGAATCCCCAAACTGCATTTGCTGAAAAAACAACAACAGAGAAAACAATTTTTTAAGTGTTTTTACAGGGGGACCAGCCCCTCCATACCCTCCAAAGGGGTGGGTCACACCCCTTGAAACTTTATATATATATATATATATATATATATATATATATATATATATATATATATATATGGGTCTATGACATTTTGCGGAAAATCCATTTCACCGAAAATTCCTGACATAGGGTCCAAATCGCCGAAAATCCATTTAGTCAAAAATAATACTGACAGTGTATCTGCCCTTTTCCTCCACTGTAGTGCGATCTTGGAGTGAGAATATTACAGTAGGGGGGTGTGGGGGGCACAGACTCCACAATGGGGGGTGTAGAGGGCATAGCCCCCCAACTACTCAGGTTATAAACTACTTACTTACCCTTTTCATAGGGACTGATCAATATAAAACATTACTAGAAAATATTAAACTGTACTGGGTGGGGGGGCTACACCCCCACACCCCCCACTGTGGGGGGATGTGCCCCCCACACCCCCACTTTAATATTCTCTCTCCGAGATCGCACTATACGGGTGAAAAGGGAAGATACCCTGTCAGTACTATTTTCGGCAAAATTAATTTTCAGCGATTTGGACCCTATGTCAGAAATTTTCGGTGAAATGGATTTTTGGCGACATGACGCTGATCCACATATATATATATATATATATATATATATATATATATATATATATATATATATATATATATATATATATATATATATATATATCTATATTCCATGTTGCACCATCTTGAAGAAGGTGAAAATTTCATGAAAAGGGCATCACTGTCAGCAAAATTTGCCGACAGTGAATGATTTCCTAGGGTGGAAGATTGATCCTTGGTAGGTTGAACTTTGGGCAACTGAAACTTGAGAGTTCAATCTTCAGCCATCTGTAGCTTACCCTGTACTAACATACAAGAGTTTTGAAAGCGGTTTTCTTAAAGTAACAGAGAAGGTTGCCTCATCAAAAAAAGTGTTAACTATACATTATTTTGGATAAGTCTAGAGTGTGTCTTGATGAATTGTCCAGTATTAAGGGATTTTTACTATTTGCCATTATTAGTCTAGAAAGGTTTCTCTATAATTTTCATATCTCAGTAAATTTACCTCTTTATACATATCCATATAGTCACTTTCCTTAAGATTCAAAAATAAATCTTTCACATATAAGTTAAACTTTCAAAGTTTTACGGTTCAGAAATGAAACCAGTGAAGCTGATTACCTCCTAACAACAAATATTAAATAAGAAATGGTTGGACACAACAGCACAGTATTATTTCTATACAAACAGCTGTTTTGACAGTGCTTTTCGTTTGGTAAGTAGTTTACAAAGGTCCTACGAGAATGTATACATACCCCCAAAATAGATACATTATGTGTAGGGCTAAATCAGGCCTGAATATAGGAATATTACTCCATAATAAGGACAGTTAGTAGCCTGATTAGCCTTTTGAACTACACATGTATAAATGTGTAAAGTCTTTGTTAAGATTCCCAAATATTATACTGTTGCAGGTTCTATTCCCATAGCAGATACTAAGGTAAAATAAAAAAAACAGTGCTGAAATACGATATGAAACCACACTGTGGTCTAACAGTTGGGATGTTGTACTCTGGATGAGACAGTAAACTGAGCAGCCTTTCACTCTGCCTACCACTGGCTATTTTCCAGAAGAAAGCTAAAACAAAACAAACACAAAGAAATCTCCCTTATGGGTCTCAGATAACAAAATAAATAATGACTTCAGAAATATAGCATTTAGCAGCCAGCAGAAATATGTAACATCAGACATCTCTCAAAATGTACCTGAAAGTGAGGCGTGATACAGGTATGAGTCTTTCAATGCAAATAACTAATTTCATTCCTCTCCTGATTTAAGTTTAGTTATCAGTTTACATTAAAGAAGCCCATGGTTGCCAGGTTATGGTTTTACTTCTAAAATATGTTCAAATGTTGACTGTGTGTGTTTCATTACTGTGAGAAATACAAGGAAGATTGACACTGTTATCCATGCCTTAAATTAACCTCTCATCACCACTGTTCCAATGTGCAAAAGGAATTAAATATAACAAAATGTAATGATTTAGATCTACCTTTATGGGACATCATGCTTTGACTGCTACATATGCACAGACAGGAAAAAAATGAAAACACATAAATGACGCTCATATTCTTTGCGTTAAGGCAGATAAAAAAAACATTGTAAGCACTTTATTAGAAATAAGCAAAGCAATGCCCATGCCTACATTTCTGTTCTCACCCCACCCTGGACCTATCAGTTCAGAACAGGGGCCTCTCTCACATTCTGCAGTAAGTATGCGTTCAAGCGATCACCTTTATGTACTGGGCGGTATGCTTCCAGGAAGTAGGGCTTCAAGTACACTTCAAAGAGGTTCCCTGTTAGTCCTTCAATGGTGTCATCAATAGGTAAAACATGAATTCGCTTTCCATATTTCACATCTGGACAGGCCTGAATACTGAAAAGAAAGATCCAGTGAAAAAGTTTCATTGGCATTATGGAGAATTGTGGCAGCACAGTATTAAATCTGTATTAATTTAGTGACTATATAAATATAGTGTTGTATTTTAAATATAGGAAAAAAATGAAAACCTTACAGGGATTTAACTTTGAATGCCAGTTCTATAAGTTGTTTAAGCAAGAGGTTGGGATTTTCAGGTCATAAATATCTATGGAAGCCAGTTAAGAAACATGGTTACCTAGAAAATGTCAAGGAACTGAAATGCTGGCAAAGCCAGAAGTCAGAAAATGGTATTAGACTGCAAAAAACTGCCAGTGAGCAGTATGCTATGGGGAAACCTTCCCAAGCTAAAGACCACAATTGACAGAGAATATCTCTGTCTCTTATGGGTTGCCCTAAAAGCTACCACCAAATTGGATAGCGTGAAACCATTCCATCTCTAGGGAACATTGTGTACCCTCCTCTCCTAGTTCATGCAGCTTCAGCCCTTTAGTTTCCCTCTTCTCAGTCTTTGCCAGCTCAGATTTCCTTAGGTTTATACATGACCACAGCCTACACATCTGGAGCTGCATCTATGCTACAAGAAGGCTTCATCCAACAAGCTTTCCACAATGTTATGCAGTAGTTCTTTTACCAGTTCTGGGTCCGGAATAAATAAATATTATATTTTGTATCCCTCAAAACATCTAAACTCTTCCCTTTTCATCTTTGTCACAGTAAAGTGCACCATTCTTGAGATGGATGTATCTTCTAATTATTTTTGATTGAATTATTAACCTACTTATTTATTTATTGCAATCGCTTCCTGGAATAGTCTGAATGGGAAAAAAGCTATCACTTTTCAGTGGAGACCTGGGAAAAAAGCTCCAGAAAAATTCCAAAATTACATAAATCACATAGTAAACAGAGGTATGCAAGAAATCAACAAATTTACAAAACTTAAAAAGAGCATCATTAATTATTACCAGCGTTATATAGTGTACTATGATATTTCTGGGAGAAAAACTCTGGAAAATGCATTACATAAAGAACATAGTAAACAAAGGTATACAAGTAATCAACAGAGGTATACAAGTAATCAGCAACTAAACAACATTTAGACAGGGTATCATTAATTAACAGCAGCAGCATCTAAAGAGCCGCGGGACATGTTTTGAAATTAATTCGATTCAAGGGTAGGGAATTTATCATCCAGGAGTTGTGAATGTACAGTGGCAAGTATCTTTTGGGTATCCTCTTGTTTGTACCTTAAAAGTGTTGGTGCTTTCTCTGTTTCATAGAGTAAGAAGAAAGGATTTCCAAAGTTTGGCCAGGAAAGAAGAGTACAGAGTCAGCAGCTGAGTTGTTAGCTTTTGTAACCGGTAATAACATTTTGCCAGTGACACCCAGCTGTCTACTGGGGTTATAGAGCTGGAAAATATTTTTGTATGTGAATAATAGATGAGATTATGAGAAGTGATTAGTTGGGGAAGTCAAAGGTAATGCCTTAGTTCTAACCACTGAATGTTTTTTAAGGACAGTGATGTGCCCTATAATGTTGATTGGCAGCAAATTTCTTTAACTTATTATAGCACTATTCCAAGAGTGAGAGCTGAGTGGACTGTAGGTTAATCAAGATGGGAGCAGTGTAAAGTAGTGTAGGGATGAGACAAGTTTAACTTATTATAGCACTATTCCAAGAGTGAGAGCTGAGTGAACTGTAGGTTAATTAAGATGGGAGCAGTGTAAAGTAGTGTAGGGATGAGACAAGTTTAACTTATTATAGCACTATTCCAAGAGTGAGAGCTGAGTGCACTGTAGGTTAATTAAGATGGGAGCAGTGTAAAGTAGTGTAGGGATGAGACAAGTTTAACTTATTATAGCACTATTCCAAGAGTGAGAGCTGAGTGGACTGTAGGTTAATTAAGATGGGAGCAGTGTAAAGTAGTGTAGGGATGAGACAAGTTTAACTTATTATAGCACTATTCCAAGAGTGAGAGCTGAGTGGACTGTAGGTTAATTAAGATGGGAGCAGTGTAAAGTAGTGTAGGGATGAGACAAGTTTAACTTATTATAGCACTATTCCAAGAGTGAGAGCTGAGTGGACTGTAGGTTAATTAAGATGGGAGCAGTGTAAAGTAGTGTAGGGATGAGACAAGTTTAACTTATTATAGCACTATTCCAAGAGTGAGAGCTGAGTGGACTGTAGGTTAATTAAGATGGGAGCAGTGTAAAGTAGTGTAGGGATGAGACAAGTTTAACTTATTATAGCACTATTCCAAGAGTGAGAGCTGAGTGGACTGTAGGTTAATTAAGATGGGAGCAGTGTAAAGTAGTGTAGGGATGAGACAAGTTTAACTTATTATAGCACTATTCCAAGAGTGAGAGCTGAGTGGACTGTAGGTTAATTAAGATGGGAGCAGTGTAAAGTAGTGTAGGGATGAGACAAGTTTAACTTATTATAGCACTATTCCAAGAGTGAGAGCTGAGTGGACTGTAGGTTAATTAAGATGGGAGCAGTGTAAAGTAGTGTAGGGATGAGACAAGTTTAACTTATTATAGCACTATTCCAAGAGTGAGAGCTGAGTGGACTGTAGGTTAATTAAGATGGGAGCAGTGTAAAGTAGTGTAGGGATGAGACAAGTTTAACTTATTATAGCACTATTCCAAGAGTGAGAGCTGAGTGGACTGTAGGTTAATTAAGATGGGAGCAGTGTAAAGTAGTGTAGGGATGAGACAAGTTTAACTTATTATAGCACTATTCCAAGAGTGAGAGCTGAGTGGACTGTAGGTTAATTAAGATGGGAGCAGTGTAAAGTAGTGTAGGGATGAGACAAGTTTAACTTATTATAGCACTATTCCAAGAGTGAGAGCTGAGTGGACTGTAGGTTAATTAAGATGGGAGCAGTGTAAAGTAGTGTAGGGATGAGACAAGTTTAACTTATTATAGCACTATTCCAAGAGTGAGAGCTGAGTGGACTGTAGGTTAATTAAGATGGGAGCAGTGTAAAGTAGTGTAGGGATGAGACAAGTTTAACTTATTATAGCACTATTCCAAGAGTGAGAGCTGAGTGGACTGTAGGTTAATTAAGATGGGAGCAGTGTAAAAGTAGTGTAGGGATGAGACAAGTTTAACTTATTATAGCACTATTCCAAGAGTGAGAGCTGAGTGGACTGTAGGTTAATTAAGATGGGAGCAGTGTAAAGTAGTGTAGGGATGAGACAAGTTTAACTTATTATAGCACTATTCCAAGAGTGAGAGCTGAGTGGACTGTAGGTTAATTAAGATGGGAGCAGTGTAAAGTAGTGTAGGGATGAGACAAGTTTAACTTATTATAGCACTATTCCAAGAGTGAGAGCTGAGTGGACTGTAGGTTAATTAAGATGGGAGCAGTGTAAAGTAGTGTAGGGATGAGACAAGTTTAACTTATTATAGCACTATTCCAAGAGTGAGAGCTGAGTGGACTGTAGGTTAATTAAGATGGGAGCAGTGTAAAGTAGTGTAGGGATGAGACAAGTTTAACTTATTATAGCACTATTCCAAGAGTGAGAGCTGAGTGGACTGTAGGTTAATTAAGATGGGAGCAGTGTAAAGTAGTGTAGGGATGAGACAAGTTTAACTTATTATAGCACTATTCCAAGAGTGAGAGCTGAGTGGACTGTAGGTTAATTAAGATGGGAGCAGTGTAAAGTAGTGTAGGGATGAGACAAGTTTAACTTATTATAGCACTATTCCAAGAGTGAGAGCTGAGTGGACTGTAGGTTAATTAAGATGGGAGCAGTGTAAAGTAGTGTAGGGATGAGACAAGTTTAACTTATTATAGCACTATTCCAAGAGTGAGAGCTGAGTGGACTGTAGGTTAATTAAGATGGGAGCAGTGTAAAGTAGTGTAGGGATGAGACAAGTTTAACTTATTATAGCACTATTCCAAGAGTGAGAGCTGAGTGGACTGTAGGTTAATTAAGATGGGAGCAGTGTAAAGTAGTGTAGGGATGAGACAAGTTTAACTTATTATAGCACTATTCCAAGAGTGAGAGCTGAGTGGACTGTAGGTTAATTAAGATGGGAGCAGTGTAAAGTAGTGTAGGGATGAGACAAGTTTAACTTATTATAGCACTATTCCAAGAGTGAGAGCTGAGTGGACTGTAGGTTAATTAAGATGGGAGCAGTGTAAAGTAGTGTAGGGATGAGACAAGTTTAACTTATTATAGCACTATTCCAAGAGTGAGAGCTGAGTGGACTGTAGGTTAATTAAGATGGGAGCAGTGTAAAGTAGTGTAGGGATGAGACAAGTTTAACTTATTATAGCACTATTCCAAGAGTGAGAGCTGAGTGGACTGTAGGTTAATTAAGATGGGAGCAGTGTAAAGTAGTGTAGGGATGAGACAAGTTTAACTTATTATAGCACTATTCCAAGAGTGAGAGCTGAGTGGACTGTAGGTTAATTAAGATGGGAGCAGTGTAAAGTAGTGTAGGGATGAGACAAGTTTAACTTATTATAGCACTATTCCAAGAGTGAGAGCTGAGTGGACTGTAGGTTAATTAAGATGGGAGCAGTGTAAAGTAGTGTAGGGATGAGACAAGTTTAACTTATTATAGCACTATTCCAAGAGTGAGAGCTGAGTGGACTGTAGGTTAATTAAGATGGGAGCAGTGTAAAGTAGTGTAGGGATGAGACAAGTTTAACTTATTATAGCACTATTCCAAGAGTGAGAGCTGAGTGGACTGTAGGTTAATTAAGATGGGAGCAGTGTAAAGTAGTGTAGGGATGAGACAAGTTTAACTTATTATAGCACTATTCCAAGAGTGAGAGCTGAGTGGACTGTAGGTTAATTAAGATGGGAGCAGTGTAAAGTAGTGTAGGGATGAGACAAGTTTAACTTATTATAGCACTATTCCAAGAGTGAGAGCTGAGTGGACTGTAGGTTAATTAAGATGGGAGCAGTGTAAAGTAGTGTAGGGATGAGACAAGTTTAACTTATTATAGCACTATTCCAAGAGTGAGAGCTGAGTGGACTGTAGGTTAATTAAGATGGGAGCAGTGTAAAGTAGTGTAGGGATGAGACAAGTTTAACTTATTATAGCACTATTCCAAGAGTGAGAGCTGAGTGGACTGTAGGTTAATTAAGATGGGAGCAGTGTAAAGTAGTGTAGGGATGAGACAAGTTTAACTTATTATAGCACTATTCCAAGAGTGAGAGCTGAGTGGACTGTAGGTTAATTAAGATGGGAGCAGTGTAAAGTAGTGTAGGGATGAGACAAGTTTAACTTATTATAGCACTATTCCAAGAGTGAGAGCTGAGTGGACTGTAGGTTAATTAAGATGGGAGCAGTGTAAAGTAGTGTAGGGATGAGACAAGTTTAACTTATTATAGCACTATTCCAAGAGTGAGAGCTGAGTGGACTGTAGGTTAATTAAGATGGGAGCAGTGTAAAGTAGTGTAGGGATGAGACAAGTTTAACTTATTATAGCACTATTCCAAGAGTGAGAGCTGAGTGGACTGTAGGTTAATTAAGATGGGAGCAGTGTAAAGTAGTGTAGGGATGAGACAAGTTTAACTTATTATAGCACTATTCCAAGAGTGAGAGCTGAGTGGACTGTAGGTTAATTAAGATGGGAGCAGTGTAAAGTAGTGTAGGGATGAGACAAGTTTAACTTATTATAGCACTATTCCAAGAGTGAGAGCTGAGTGGACTGTAGGTTAATTAAGATGGGAGCAGTGTAAAGTAGTGTAGGGATGAGACAAGTTTAACTTATTATAGCACTATTCCAAGAGTGAGAGCTGAGTGGACTGTAGGTTAATTAAGATGGGAGCAGTGTAAAGTAGTGTAGGGATGAGACAAGTTTAACTTATTATAGCACTATTCCAAGAGTGAGAGCTGAGTGGACTGTAGGTTAATTAAGATGGGAGCAGTGTAAAGTAGTGTAGGGATGAGACAAGTTTAACTTATTATAGCACTATTCCAAGAGTGAGAGCTGAGTGGACTGTAGGTTAATTAAGATGGGAGCAGTGTAAAGTAGTGTAGGGATGAGACAAGTTTAACTTATTATAGCACTATTCCAAGAGTGAGAGCTGAGTGGACTGTAGGTTAATTAAGATGGGAGCAGTGTAAAGTAGTGTAGGGATGAGACAAGTTTAACTTATTATAGCACTATTCCAAGAGTGAGAGCTGAGTGGACTGTAGGTTAATTAAGATGGGAGCAGTGTAAAGTAGTGTAGGGATGAGACAAGTTTAACTTATTATAGCACTATTCCAAGAGTGAGAGCTGAGTGGACTGTAGGTTAATTAAGATGGGAGCAGTGTAAAGTAGTGTAGGGATGAGACAAGTTTAACTTATTATAGCACTATTCCAAGAGTGAGAGCTGAGTGGACTGTAGGTTAATTAAGATGGGAGCAGTGTAAAGTAGTGTAGGGATGAGACAAGTTTAACTTATTATAGCACTATTCCAAGAGTGAGAGCTGAGTGGACTGTAGGTTAATTAAGATGGGAGCAGTGTAAAGTAGTGTAGGGATGAGACAAGTTTAACTTATTATAGCACTATTCCAAGAGTGAGAGCTGAGTGGACTGTAGGTTAATTAAGATGGGAGCAGTGTAAAGTAGTGTAGGGATGAGACAAGTTTAACTTATTATAGCACTATTCCAAGAGTGAGAGCTGAGTGGACTGTAGGTTAATTAAGATGGGAGCAGTGTAAAGTAGTGTAGGGATGAGACAAGTTTAACTTATTATAGCACTATTCCAAGAGTGAGAGCTGAGTGGACTGTAGGTTAATTAAGATGGGAGCAGTGTAAAGTAGTGTAGGGATGAGACAAGTTTAACTTATTATAGCACTATTCCAAGAGTGAGAGCTGAGTGGACTGTAGGTTAATTAAGATGGGAGCAGTGTAAAAGTAGTGTAGGGATGAGACAAGTTTAACTTATTATAGCACTATTCCAAGAGTGAGAGCTGAGTGGACTGTAGGTTAATTAAGATGGGAGCAGTGTAAAGTAGTGTAGGGATGAGACAAGTTTAACTTATTATAGCACTATTCCAAGAGTGAGAGCTGAGTGGACTGTAGGTTAATTAAGATGGGAGCAGTGTAAAGTAGTGTAGGGATGAGACAAGTTTAACTTATTATAGCACTATTCCAAGAGTGAGAGCTGAGTGGACTGTAGGTTAATTAAGATGGGAGCAGTGTAAAGTAGTGTAGGGATGAGACAAGTTTAACTTATTATAGCACTATTCCAAGAGTGAGAGCTGAGTGAACTGTAGGTTAATTAAGATGGGAGCAGTGTAAAGTAGTGTAGGGATGAGACAAGTTTAACTTATTATAGCACTATTCCAAGAGTGAGAGCTGAGTGGACTGTAGGTTAATTAAGATGGGAGCAGTGTAAAGTAGTGTAGGGATGAGACAAGTTTAACTTATTATAGCACTATTCCAAGAGTGAGAGCTGAGTGGACTGTAGGTTAATTAAGATGGGAGCAGTGTAAAGTAGTGTAGGGATGAGACAAGTTTAACTTATTATAGCACTATTCCAAGAGTGAGAGCTGAGTGGACTGTAGGTTAATTAAGATGGGAGCAGTGTAAAGTAGTGTAGGGATGAGACAAGTTTAACTTATTATAGCACTATTCCAAGAGTGAGAGCTGAGTGGACTGTAGGTTAATTAAGATGGGAGCAGTGTAAAGTAGTGTAGGGATGAGACAAGTTTAACTTATTATAGCACTATTCCAAGAGTGAGAGCTGAGTGGACTGTAGGTTAATTAAGATGGGAGCAGTGTAAAGTAGTGTAGGGATGAGACAAGTTTAACTTATTATAGCACTATTCCAAGAGTGAGAGCTGAGTGGACTGTAGGTTAATTAAGATGGGAGCAGTGTAAAGTAGTGTAGGGATGAGACAAGTTTAACTTATTATAGCACTATTCCAAGAGTGAGAGCTGAGTGGACTGTAGGTTAATTAAGATGGGAGCAGTGTAAAGTAGTGTAGGGATGAGACAAGTTTAACTTATTATAGCACTATTCCAAGAGTGAGAGCTGAGTGGACTGTAGGTTAATTAAGATGGGAGCAGTGTAAAGTAGTGTAGGGATGAGACAAGTTTAACTTATTATAGCACTATTCCAAGAGTGAGAGCTGAGTGAACTGTAGGTTAATTAAGATGGGAGCAGTGTAAAGTAGTGTAGGGATGAGACAAGTTTAACTTATTATAGCACTATTCCAAGAGTGAGAGCTGAGTGGACTGTAGGTTAATTAAGATGGGAGCAGTGTAAAGTAGTGTAGGGATGAGACAAGTTTAACTTATTATAGCACTATTCCAAGAGTGAGAGCTGAGTGGACTGTAGGTTAATTAAGATGGGAGCAGTGTAAAGTAGTGTAGGGATGAGACAAGTTTAACTTATTATAGCACTATTCCAAGAGTGAGAGCTGAGTGGACTGTAGGTTAATTAAGATGGGAGCAGTGAAAAGTAGTGTAGGGATGAGACAAGTTTAACTTATTATAGCACTATTCCAAGAGTGAGAGCTGAGTGGACTGTAGGTTAATTAAGATGGGAGCAGTGTAAAGTAGTGTAGGGATGAGACAAGTTTAACTTATTATAGCACTATTCCAAGAGTGAGAGCTGAGTGAACTGTAGGTTAATTAAGATGGGAGCAGTGTAAAGTAGTGTAGGGATGAGACAAGTTTAACTTATTATAGCACTATTCCAAGAGTGAGAGCTGAGTGGACTGTAGGTTAATTAAGATGGGAGCAGTGTAAAGTAGTGTAGGGATGAGACAAGTTTAACTTATTATAGCACTATTCCAAGAGTGAGAGCTGAGTGGACTGTAGGTTAATTAAGATGGGAGCAGTGTAAAGTAGTGTAGGGATGAGACAAGTTTAACTTATTATAGCACTATTCCAACAGTGAGAACTGAGTGGACTGTAGGTTAATTAAGATGGGAGCAGTGTAAAGTAGTGTAGGGATGAGACAAGTTTAACTTATTATAGCACTATTCCAAGAGTGAGAGCTGAGTGGACTGTAGGTTAATTAAGATGGGAGCAGTGTAAAGTAGTGTAGGGATGAGACAAGTTTAACTTATTATAGCACTATTCCAAGAGTGAGAGCTGAGTGGACTGTAGGTTAATTAAGATGGGAGCAGTGTAAAGTAGTGTAGGGATGAGACAAGTTTAACTTATTATAGCACTATTCCAAGAGTGAGAGCTGAGTGGACTGTAGGTTAATTAAGATGGGAGCAGTGTAAAAGTAGTGTAGGGATGAGACAAGTTTAACTTATTATAGCACTATTCCAAGAGTGAGAGCTGAGTGGACTGTAGGTTAATTAAGATGGGAGCAGTGTAAAGTAGTGTAGGGATGAGACAAGTTTAACTTATTATAGCACTATTCCAAGAGTGAGAGCTGAGTGGACTGTAGGTTAATTAAGATGGGAGCAGTGTAAAGTAGTGTAGGGATGAGACAAGTTTAACTTATTATAGCACTATTCCAAGAGTGAGAGCTGAGTGAACTGTAGGTTAATTAAGATGGGAGCAGTGTAAAGTAGTGTAGGGATGAGACAAGTTTAACTTATTATAGCACTATTCCAAGAGTGAGAGCTGAGTGGACTGTAGGTTAATTAAGATGGGAGCAGTGTAAAGTAGTGTAGGGATGAGACAAGTTTAACTTATTATAGCACTATTCCAAGAGTGAGAGCTGAGTGGACTGTAGGTTAATTAAGATGGGAGCAGTGTAAAGTAGTGTAGGGATGAGACAAGTTTAACTTATTATAGCACTATTCCAAGAGTGAGAGCTGAGTGGACTGTAGGTTAATTAAGATGGGAGCAGTGTAAAGTAGTGTAGGGATGAGACAAGTTTAACTTATTATAGCACTATTCCAAGAGTGAGAGCTGAGTGGACTGTAGGTTAATTAAGATGGGAGCAGTGTAAAGTAGTGTAGGGATGAGACAAGTTTAACTTATTATAGCACTATTCCAAGAGTGAGAGCTGAGTGAACTGTAGGTTAATTAAGATGGGAGCAGTGTAAAGTAGTGTAGGGATGAGACAAGTTTAACTTATTATAGCACTATTCCAAGAGTGAGAGCTGAGTGGACTGTAGGTTAATTAAGATGGGAGCAGTGTAAAGTAGTGTAGGGATGAGACAAGTTTAACTTATTATAGCACTATTCCAAGAGTGAGAGCTGAGTGGACTGTAGGTTAATTAAGATGGGAGCAGTGTAAAGTAGTGTAGGGATGAGACAAGTTTAACTTATTATAGCACTATTCCAAGAGTGAGAGCTGAGTGGACTGTAGGTTAATTAAGATGGGAGCAGTGTAAAGTAGTGTAGGGATGAGACAAGTTTAACTTATTATAGCACTATTCCAAGAGTGAGAGCTGAGTGAACTGTAGGTTAATTAAGATGGGAGCAGTGTAAAAGTAGTGTAGGAATGAGACAAGTTTAACTTATTATAGCACTATTCCAAGAGTGAGAGCTGAGTGGACTGTAGGTTAATTAAGATGGGAGCAGTGTAAAGTAGTGTAGGGATGAGACAAGTTTAACTTATTATAGCACTATTCCAAGAGTGAGAGCTGAGTGGACTGTAGGTTAATTAAGATGGGAGCAGTGTAAAGTAGTGTAGGGATGAGACAAGTTTAACTTATTATAGCACTATTCCAAGAGTGAGAGCTGAGTGGACTGTAGGTTAATTAAGATGGGAGCAGTGTAAAGTAGTGTAGGGATGAGACAAGTTTAACTTATTATAGCACTATTCCAAGAGTGAGAGCTGAGTGGACTGTAGGTTAATTAAGATGGGAGCAGTGTAAAGTAGTGTAGGGATGAGACAAGTTTAACTTATTATAGCACTATTCCAAGAGTGAGAGCTGAGTGGACTGTAGGTTAATTAAGATGGGAGCAGTGTAAAGTAGTGTAGGGATGAGACAAGTTTAACTTATTATAGCACTATTCCAAGAGTGAGAGCTGAGTGAACTGTAGGTTAATTAAGATGGGAGCAGTGTAAAGTAGTGTAGGGATGAGACAAGTTTAACTTATTATAGCACTATTCCAAGAGTGAGAGCTGAGTGGACTGTAGGTTAATTAAGATGGGAGCAGTGTAAAGTAGTGTAGGGATGAGACAAGTTTAACTTATTATAGCACTATTCCAAGAGTGAGAGCTGAGTGGACTGTAGGTTAATTAAGATGGGAGCAGTGTAAAGTAGTGTAGGGATGAGACAAGTTTAACTTATTATAGCACTATTCCAAGAGTGAGAGCTGAGTGGACTGTAGGTTAATTAAGATGGGAGCAGTGTAAAGTAGTGTAGGGATGAGACAAGTTTAACTTATTATAGCACTATTCCAAGAGTGAGAGCTGAGTGAACTGTAGGTTAATTAAGATGGGAGCAGTGTAAAGTAGTGTAGGGATGAGACAAGTTTAACTTATTATAGCACTATTCCAAGAGTGAGAGCTGAGTGGACTGTAGGTTAATTAAGATGGGAGCAGTGTAAAGTAGTGTAGGGATGAGACAAGTTTAACTTATTATAGCACTATTCCAAGAGTGAGAGCTGAGTGGACTGTAGGTTAATTAAGATGGGAGCAGTGTAAAGTAGTGTAGGGATGAGACAAGTTTAACTTATTATAGCACTATTCCAAGAGTGAGAGCTGAGTGGACTGTAGGTTAATTAAGATGGGAGCAGTGTAAAGTAGTGTAGGGATGAGACAAGTTTAACTTATTATAGCACTATTCCAAGAGTGAGAGCTGAGTGAACTGTAGGTTAATTAAGATGGGAGCAGTGTAAAGTAGTGTAGGGATGAGACAAGTTTAACTTATTATAGCACTATTCCAAGAGTGAGAGCTGAGTGGACTGTAGGTTAATTAAGATGGGAGCAGTGTAAAGTAGTGTAGGGATGAGACAAGTTTAACTTATTATAGCACTATTCCAAGAGTGAGAGCTGAGTGGACTGTAGGTTAATTAAGATGGGAGCAGTGTAAAGTAGTGTAGGGATGAGACAAGTTTAACTTATTATAGCACTATTCCAAGAGTGAGAGCTGAGTGGACTGTAGGTTAATTAAGATGGGAGCAGTGTAAAGTAGTGTAGGGATGAGACAAGTTTAACTTATTATAGCACTATTCCAAGAGTGAGAGCTGAGTGGACTGTAGGTTAATTAAGATGGGAGCAGTGTAAAGTAGTGTAGGGATGAGACAAGTTTAACTTATTATAGCACTATTCCAAGAGTGAGAGCTGAGTGGACTGTAGGTTAATTAAGATGGGAGCAGTGTAAAGTAGTGTAGGGATGAGACAAGTTTAACTTATTATAGCACTATTCCAAGAGTGAGAGCTGAGTGGACTGTAGGTTAATTAAGATGGGAGCAGTGTAAAGTAGTGTAGGGATGAGACAAGTTTAACTTATTATAGCACTATTCCAAGAGTGAGAGCTGAGTGGACTGTAGGTTAATTAAGATGGGAGCAGTGTAAAGTAGTGTAGGGATGAGACAAGTTTAACTTATTATAGCACTATTCCAAGAGTGAGAGCTGAGTGGACTGTAGGTTAATTAAGATGGGAGCAGTGTAAAGTAGTGTAGGGATGAGACAAGTTTAACTTATTATAGCACTATTCCAAGAGTGAGAGCTGAGTGGACTGTAGGTTAATTAAGATGGGAGCAGTGTAAAGTAGTGTAGGGATGAGACAAGTTTAACTTATTATAGCACTATTCCAAGAGTGAGAGCTGAGTGGACTGTAGGTTAATTAAGATGGGAGCAGTGTAAAGTAGTGTAGGGATGAGACAAGTTTAACTTATTATAGCACTATTCCAAGAGTGAGAGCTGAGTGGACTGTAGGTTAATTAAGATGGGAGCAGTGTAAAGTAGTGTAGGGATGAGACAAGTTTAACTTATTATAGCACTATTCCAAGAGTGAGAGCTGAGTGGACTGTAGGTTAATTAAGATGGGAGCAGTGTAAAGTAGTGTAGGGATGAGACAAGTTTAACTTATTATAGCACTATTCCAAGAGTGAGAGCTGAGTGGACTGTAGGTTAATTAAGATGGGAGCAGTGTAAAGTAGTGTAGGGATGAGACAAGTTTAACTTATTATAGCACTATTCCAAGAGTGAGAGCTGAGTGGACTGTAGGTTAATTAAGATGGGAGCAGTGTAAAGTAGTGTAGGGATGAGACAAGTTTAACTTATTATAGCACTATTCCAAGAGTGAGAGCTGAGTGGACTGTAGGTTAATTAAGATGGGAGCAGTGTAAAGTAGTGTAGGGATGAGACAAGTTTAACTTATTATAGCACTATTCCAAGAGTGAGAGCTGAGTGGACTGTAGGTTAATTAAGATGGGAGCAGTGTAAAGTAGTGTAGGGATGAGACAAGTTTAACTTATTATAGCACTATTCCAAGAGTGAGAGCTGAGTGGACTGTAGGTTAATTAAGATGGGAGCAGTGTAAAGTAGTGTAGGGATGAGACAAGTTTAACTTATTATAGCACTATTCCAAGAGTGAGAGCTGAGTGGACTGTAGGTTAATTAAGATGGGAGCAGTGTAAAGTAGTGTAGGGATGAGACAAGTTTAACTTATTATAGCACTATTCCAAGAGTGAGAGCTGAGTGGACTGTAGGTTAATTAAGATGGGAGCAGTGTAAAGTAGTGTAGGGATGAGACAAGTTTAACTTATTATAGCACTATTCCAAGAGTGAGAGCTGAGTGGACTGTAGGTTAATTAAGATGGGAGCAGTGTAAAGTAGTGTAGGGATGAGACAAGTTTAACTTATTATAGCACTATTCCAAGAGTGAGAGCTGAGTGAACTGTAGGTTAATTAAGATGGGAGCAGTGTAAAGTAGTGTAGGGATGAGACAAGTTTAACTTATTATAGCACTATTCCAAGAGTGAGAGCTGAGTGAACTGTAGGTTAATTAAGATGGGAGCAGTGTAAAGTAGTGTAGGGATGAGACAAGTTTAACTTATTATAGCACTATTCCAAGAGTGAGAGCTGAGTGGACTGTAGGTTAATTAAGATGGGAGCAGTGTAAAGTAGTGTAGGGATGAGACAAGTTTAACTTATTATAGCACTATTCCAAGAGTGAGAGCTGAGTGGACTGTAGGTTAATTAAGATGGGAGCAGTGTAAAGTAGTGTAGGGATGAGACAAGTTTAACTTATTATAGCACTATTCCAAGAGTGAGAGCTGAGTGGACTGTAGGTTAATTAAGATGGGAGCAGTGTAAAGTAGTGTAGGGATGAGACAAGTTTAACTTATTATAGCACTATTCCAAGAGTGAGAGCTGAGTGAACTGTAGGTTAATTAAGATGGGAGCAGTGTAAAGTAGTGTAGGGATGAGACAAGTTTAACTTATTATAGCACTATTCCAAGAGTGAGAGCTGAGTGAACTGTAGGTTAATTAAGATGGGAGCAGTGTAAAGTAGTGTAGGGATGAGACAAGTTTAACTTATTATAGCACTATTCCAAGAGTGAGAGCTGAGTGGACTGTAGGTTAATTAAGATGGGAGCAGTGTAAAGTAGTGTAGGGATGAGACAAGTTTAACTTATTATAGCACTATTCCAATAAAGAGAGCTGAGTGGACTGTAGGTTAATTAAGATGGGAGCAGTGTAAAGTAGTGTAGGGATGAGACAAGTTTAACTTATTTTAGCACTATTCCAAGAGTGAGAGCTGAGTGAACTGTAGGTTAATTAAGATGGGAGCAGTGTAAAGTAGTGTAGGGATGAGACAAGTTTAACTTATTATAGCACTATTGCAAGAGTGAGAGCTGAGTGGACTGTAGGTTAATTAAGATGGGAGCAGTGTAAAGTAGTGTAGGGATGAGACAAGTTTAACTTATTATAG